>NC_086449.1:8583159-8698620 GCF_028390025.1 Pseudophryne corroboree
TGCTCTGCTCTATCACACTACACTGCTAATTTACCCCCACCTCCTGCCCTGCTCTGTCACACTGCTAATCTGCCCCCACCCCCTCCTGCCCTGCCACACTGCTAATCTGCCCCCCCCTCCTGCCCTGCTCTATCACACTGCTAATCTGCCCCCCCTGCACTGCTCTGTCACACTGCTAATCTGCCCCCCTCCTGCCCTGCTCTATCACACTGCTAATCTGCCCCCACCCCCTCCTGCCCTGCTCTGTCACACTGCTAATCTGCCCCCCCCCCCTCCTGCCCTGCTCTATCACACTGCTAATCTGCCCCCCCCCCCCTGCTCTATCACACTGCTAATCTGCCCCCCCTGCACTGCTCTGTCACACTGCTAATCTGCCCCCCTCCTGCCCTGCTCTATCACACTGCTAATCTGCCCCCACCCCCTCCTGCCCTGCTGTCACACTGCTAATCTGCCCCCCCCCCCTCCTGCCCTGCTCTATCACACTGCTAATCTGCCCCCCCTGCACTGCTCTGTCACACTGCTAATCTGCCCCCCTCCTGCCCTGCTCTATCACACTACACTGCTAATCTGCCCACACCTCCTGTCCTGCTCTATCACAGTGCTAATCTGCCCCCACCTCCTGCCCTGCTTTGTCACACTGCTAATCTACCCCCACCTCCTGCCCTGCTCTATCACACTGCTAATCTACCCCCACCTCCTGCCCTGCTCTATCACACTGCTAATCTACCCCCCCCTCCTGCCCTGCAATATCACAATGCTAATCTGCCCCACCTCCTGCACTGCTCTGTCACACTGCTAATCTGCCCCCACCTCCTGCTCTGCTCTATCACACTGCTAATCTGCCCCCACCTCCCGCTCTGCTCTATCACACTGCTAATGTGCCCCCACTTCCTGCCCTGCTCTGTCACACTGCTAATCTGCCCCCCCTGCACTGCTCTGTCACACTGCTAATCTGCCCCCCCCCCCTCCTGCCCTGCTCTGTCACACTGCTAATCTTCCCCCACCTCCTGTCCTGATCTATCACACTGCTAATCTGCCCCACCTCCTGCCCTGCTCTATCACACTGCTAATCTGCCCCCCTTCTGCCCTGCTCTGTAACACTGCTAATCTACCCCCCCTCCTCCTGCCCTCCTCTATCACACTGCTAATCTACCCCACCTCCTGCCCTGCTCTATCACACTGCTAATCTGCCCCCCCCTTCTGCCCTGCTCTGTCACACTGCTAATCTGCCCCCACCTCCTGCCCTGCTCTATCACAGTGCTAATCTGCCCCCACCTCCTGCCCTGCTCTATCACACTGCTAACCTACCCCCCTCCTGCCCTGCTCTGTCACACTGCTAATCTGCCCCCACCTCCTGCCCTGCTCTGTCACACTGCTAATCTGCCCCCACCCCCTGCCCTGCTCTGTCACACTGCTAATCTACCCCCACCTCCTGCCCTGCTCTGTCACAATGCTAATCTACCCACACCTCCTGCCCTCCTCTATCACACCGCTAATCTGCCCCCACCCCCTGCCCTGCTCTGTCACACTGCTAATCTGCCCCCACCTCCTACCCTGCTCTTTCACAGTGCTAATCTGCCCCCCCCCCCTCCTGTCCGGCTCTGTCACACTGCTAATCTACCCCCCCTCCTCCTGCCCTGCTCTATCACACTGCTAATCTACCCCACCTCCTGCTCTGTCACACTGCTAACCTACCCCCTCCTGCCCTGCTCTGTCATACTGCTAACCTACCCCCCTCCTGCCCTGCTCTATCACACTGCTAATCTGCCCCCACCTCCTGACCTGCTCTATCACACTGCTAATCTGCCCCCACCTCCTGCCCTGCTCTATCACACTGCTAATCTGCCCCCACCTCCTGCCCTGCTCTATCACACTGCTAATCTGCCCCCACCTCCTGCCCTGCTCTATCACACTGCTAATCTGCCCCCACCTCCTGTCCTGCTCTATCACACTGCTAATCTACCCCCACCTCCTGCCTTGCTCTATCACGCTGCTAATCATCCCCCCCCCCTCCTGCCCTGCTCTGTCACACTGCTAATCTGACCCCCCTCCTGCCCTGCTCTATTACACTGCTAATCTACCCCCCTCCTGCCCTGCTCTGTCACACTGCTAATCTGCCCCCACCTCCTGTCCTGCTCTGTCACACTGCTAATCTGCCCCCACCTCCTGTCCTGGTCTGTCACTGCTAATCTGCCCCCACCTCCTGTCCTGCTCTATCACACTGCTAATCTGCCCCCACCTCCTGTCCTGCTCTGTCACACTGCTAATCTGCCCTCCTCCTGCCCTGCTCTGTCACACTGCTAATCTGCCCCCACCTCCTGTCCTGGTCTGTCACACTGCTAATCTGCCCCCCCCCCCTCCTGCCCTGCTCTGTCACACTGCTAATCTGCCCCCCCCTTCTGCCCTGCTCTGTCACACTGCTAATCTGCCCCCACCTCCTGCCCTGCTCTATCACACTGCTAATCTGCCCCCACCTCCTGCCCTGCTCTATCACACTGCTAATCTGCCCCCCCTGCACTGCTCTGTCACACTGCTAATCTGCCCCCCCTGCACTGCTCTGTCACACTGCTAATCTGCCCCCACCTCCTGCCCTGCTCTATCACACTGCTAATCTGCCCCCCCTCCTGCCCTGCTTTATCACACTGCTAATCTGCCCCCCTCCTGTCCTGCTCTATCACACTGCTAATCTGCCCCCCCCTCCTGTCCTGCTCTATCACACTGCTAATCTGCCCGCCCCCCCCCCTTCCTGCCCTGCTCTATCACACTGCTAATCTGCCCCCCCTCTTGCCCTGCTCTATCACACTGCTAATCTGCCCCCACCTCCTGCCCTGCTCTATCACACTGCTAATCTGCCCCCCTCCTGTCCTGCTCTATCACACTGCTAATCTGCCCCCCCCTCCTGCCCTGCTTTATCACACTGCTAATATGCCTGCCCCCGCCCCCCCTTCCTGCCCTGCTCTATCACACTGCTAATCTGCCCCCCCCCCTCCTGCCCTGCTCTATCACACTGCTAATCTGCCCCCCTCCTGTCCTGCTCTATCACACTGCTAATCTGCCCCCCCCTCCTGCCCTGCTTTATCACACTGCTAATATGCCTGCCCCCGCCCCCCCTTCCTGCTCTGCTCTATCACACTGCTAATCTGCCCCCACCTCCTGCCCTGCTCTATCACACTGCTAATCTGCCCGCCCCTCCTGTCCTGCTCTATCACACTGCTAATCTGCCCCCACCTCCTGTCCTGCTGTATCACACTGCTAATCTGCCCCACCTCCTGTCCTGCTCTATCACACTGCTAATCTGCCCCCCCCCCTCCTGTCCTGCTTTATCACACTGCTAATCTGACCCCCCTCCTGTCCTGCTTTATCACACTGCTAATCTGACCCCCCTCCTGCCCTGCTCTATCACACTGCTAATCTGACCCCCCTCCTGCCCTGCTCTGTCACACTGCTAATCTGTCCCCCCCCCCTTTCTGCCCTGCTCTGTCACACTGCTAATCTGCCCCCCCTTTCTGCCCTGCCACACTGCTAATCTGCCCGCCCCCCCCCCCCCTCCTGCCCTGCTCTATCACACTGCTAATCTGCCCCCAGCTCCTGTCCTGCTCTATCACACTGCTAATCTGCCCCCAGCTCCTGTCCTGCTCTATCACACTGCTCATCTGCCCGCCCCCCCCCCTCCTGCCCTGCTCTATAACACTGCTAATCTGCCCCACCTCCTGTCGTGCTCTATCACACTGCTCATCTGCCCCCACCTCCTGCCCTGCTCTGTCACACTGCTAATCTGCCCCCACCTCCTGCCCTGCTCTGTCACACTGCTAATCTGTCCCCCCCTCCTGCCCTGCTCTGTCACACTGCTAACCTACCCCCCTCCTGCCCTGCTCTGTCACACTGCTAACCTACCCCCTCCTGCCCTGCCACACTGCTAATCTGCCCCCCCTCCTGCCCTGCTCTATCACACTGTAAATCTCCCCCCCCCCTCCTGCCCTGCCACACTGCTAATCTGCCCCCACCTCCTGTCCTGCTCTGTCACACTGCTAATCTGTCCCCCCCTCCTGCCCTGCTCTGTCACACTGCTAACCTACCCCCCTCCTGCCCTGCTCTGTCACACTGCTAACCTACCCCCTCCTGCCCTGCTCTGTCACACTGCTAATCTGCCCCCCCTCCTGCCCTGCTCTATCACACTGTAAATCTCCCCCCCCCCTCCTGCCCTGCTCTGTCACACTGCTAATCTGCCCCCACCTCCTGCCCTGCTCTGTCACACTGCTAATCTGTCCCCCCCTCCTGCCCTGCTCTGTCACACTGCTAACCTACCCCCCTCCTGCCCTGCTCTGTCACACTGCTAACCTACCCCCTCCTGCCCTGCTCTGTCACACTGCTAATCTGCCCCCCCTCCTGCCCTGCTCTATCACACTGTAAATCTCCCCCCCCCCTCCTGCCCTGCTCTGTCACACTGCTAATCTGCCCCCACCTCCTGTCCTGCTCTGTCACACTGCTAATCTGCCCCACCTCCTGTCCTGCTCTATCACACTGCTAATCTGCCCCCCTCCTGCCCTGCTCTATCACAATGCTAATCTGCCCCCCTCCTGCCCTGCTCTGTCACACTGCTATTCTACCCCCACCTCCTGCCCTGCTCTATCACACTGCTAATCTGCCCCCCCCCCCTCCTGCCCTGCTCTATCACACTGCTAATCTGCCCCCCCCCCCTCCTGCCCTGCTCTATCACACTGCTAATCTGCCCCCCCTCCTGCCCTGCTCTATCACACTGCTAATCTGCCCCCCCCCCCCCCCTCCTGCCCTGCTCTATCACACTGCTAATCTGCCCCACCTCCTGTCCTGCTCTGTCACACTGCTAATCTGCCCCCACCCCCTTCTTTCCCACGTATGCGATGGCTCGGGGTCACATCATTCCCTTTTCTTCCACAGAATATTTTAAAGAGGACGGAGGAGGGTTCCGAGAGTGAGCGAAACGCCAGTAAGGCGCTGGACGCGGTGTCAAAGGTCTGTCTGATAAACCGCAGTGTCCATATCCTACAGACGCTGCACAGTCACACCTGTGTGATAACACAATAGCTGTGATATAATGATCGCACAAAGCACGCCTGAGTGTGACAAAGCAAATCCGCTCGTTATCTGGTGATCACATTGCTCAAAAGTCATTCACTTCTATAGGTACACATAGTGTGAAAGGACCTTCCCCCCCCCAGCCTGGGTGCAAGGATTGGGGAGGTAGGGAACTTTCACTTTTGTAATAATGTTCCTACAGTGTGACCATCTGCCCCGCTCTCCCAACGTTAGTAATTACCAGTGGGGCTATGGTAAGTTTTATACTTACAACAGTGCTGTAGAGCTGAGGACGAGTGTGAATTCTCCTTTGCCTTGTTTACGTTCATGCTGAGAACGAGTCCGTCTCGTCCTTAGCACTGAAGTGGCTACATTTTGCTAACTTTTAAGAATTCTTATAGTCTTGAATGTAGTTTCTTAAAGTGGGCAAATCAGTGACTATACACAAGATCAGGACACATCTGCAGCTGTCGGAAATCCACACACACATCTCATGATATTATGGAGGCTCCTATATAGGGCTGTAGTTACTTAGCATTACAACAAAGTTGAGACCACATCCCAAAGTGTTTCCGTGTTACATGTTTTATAGAGTAACATACATGAGCAGTAACACGTCATGTTCTGACCCAACAGATTATTCAGGAGTGTAACCGGGAAGTGGGTCGTATGAAGCAGACGGAGGAATTAATCCACATCTCCTCCAAGATTGAGTTTGATAAAATAAAGGTGAGCGTAGGAACTGGACTTAAAGGCCGGCTGGTCCTACAGCCACATTGTGGATAAATTGGTGGCTAATTGGAGCTATTCTGCTGGCGGAACGCATTCGGTTGTCATGTGTCTGTCTTTCATCGGCCAATCTTGTTACAGGCCATCCCGATCATCTCTCAAAACCGGTTCCTGGAGAAGCAGGGAGAACTGAGTGAAGTGCAGCAGAAGGGAAGTCTGTTCGGGATTAAGCCGACAAAGCTCACTCCCGTCTATTTCTTCCTTTTCAATGACTTCCTGCTGATCACACAGAAGAAAAGGTGCAAATTTTCCCTGATCACTCTCTCTTTCCTCGTCCCTGTTAGTAATCTAATCCGTTTATCGTCTCTTATAATCAAGGTATAGATGGATCTCTCTGGTCACGAGATCATAGTCACTTCTCCTTACTCCTCTATTCATCATTGGTCTCTTCTCTATCACCCTACCTCTCTCCTCTTCCACTGTCATTGTTCCCTATTCCATCCATCACTGTTCTCCTCTTCTCTATCACTCCACCTCTCTCCTCTTCCACTGTCATTGTTCCCTATTCCATCCATCACTGGTCTCCTCTTCTCTATCACTCCACCTCTCTCCTCTTCCACTGTCATTGTTCCCTAGTCCACCCATCACTGGTCTCCTCTTCCACTGTCATTGTTCCCTATTCCATCCATCACTGGTCTCCTCTTCTCTATCACTCCAACTCTCTCCTCTTCCACTGTCATTGTTCCCTAGTCCACCCATCACTGGTCTCCACTTCTCTATCACCATACCTCTCTCCTCTTCCACTGTCATTGTTCCCTATTCCATCCATCACTGGTCTCTTCTTCTCTACCACTCCACCTCTCTCCTCTTCCACTGTCATTGTTCCTTATTCCACCCATCACTGGTCTCCTCTTCGCTATCAACCCACATCTCTTCTCTTCCACGGTAATTGTTCCTTATTCCACCCATCACTGGTCTCCTCTTCTTTATCATCCCACCTCTCTCCTTTTCCACTGTCATTGTTCCTTATTCCACCCATCACTGGTCTCCTCTTCGCTATCAACCCACATCTCTCCTCTTCCACGGTAATTGTATCTTATTCCACCCATCACTGGTCTCCTCTTCTTTATCATCCCACCTCTCTCCTTTTCCACTGTCATTGTTCCTTATTCCACCCATCACTGGTCTCCTCTTCTCTATCACTCCACCTCTCTCCTCTTCCACTGTCATTGTTCCCTAGTCCACCCATCACTGGTCTCCTCTTCTCTACCACTCCACCTCTCTCCTCTTCCACTGTCATTGTTCCTTATTCCACCCATCACTGGTCTCTTCTTCTCTATCTCTCCACCTCTCTCCTCTTCCACTGTCATTGCTTCGTATTCCACTCATCACTGGTCTCCTCTTCTCTATCACTCCACCTCTCTCCTCTTCCATTGTCAGTGTTCCTTATTCCACCCATCACTGGTCTCCTCTTCTCTATCACCCCACCTTTCTCCTCTTCCACGGTCATTGTTCCCTAGTCCACCAATCACTGGTCTCCTCTTCTCTCTCACTCCAACTCTCTTCTCTTTCACGGTCATTGATCCTTATTCCACCCATCACTGGTCTCCCCTTCTTTATCATCCCACCTCTCTCCTTTTCCACTGTCATTGTTCCTTATTTCACCCATCACTGGTCTCCTCTTCTCTATCATCCCACCTCTCTCCTCTTCCTCTGTCATTGTTACTTATTCCACCCATCACTGGTCTCCTCTTCTCTATCAACCCACATCTCTCCTCTTCCACGGTAATTGTTCCTTATTCCACCCATCACTGGTCTCCTCTTCTTTATCATCCCACCTCTCTCCTTTTCCACTGTCATTGTTCCTTATTCCACCCATCACTGGTCTCCTCTTCTCTATCACTCCACCTCTCTCCTCTTCCACTGTCATTGTTCCCTAGTCCACCCATCACTGGTCTCCTCTTCTCTACCACTCCACCTCTCTCCTCTTCCACTGTCATTGTTCCTTATTCCACCCATCACTGGTCTCTTCTTCTCTATCTCTCCACCTCTCTCCTCTTCCACTGTCATTGCTTCGTATTCCACCCATCACTGGTCTCCTCTTCTCTACCACTCCACCTCTCTCCTCTTCCACTGTCATTGTTTCGTATTCCACCCATCACTGGTCTCTTTTTCTCTATCACCCCACCTTTCTCCTCTTCCACTGTCATTGTTCCTTATTCCACCCATCACTGGTCTCCTCTTCTCTATCATCCTACCTCTCTCCTCTTCCTCTGTCATTGTTCCTTATTCCACCCATCACTGGTCTCTTCTTCTCTATCACCCCACCTCTCTCCTCTTCCATTGTCAGTGTTCCTTATTCCACCCATCACTGGTCTCCTCTTCTCTATCACCCCACCTCTCTTCTCTTTCACGGTCATTGTTCCCTAGTCCACCCATCACTGGTCTCCTCTTCTCTACCACTCCACCTCTCTCCTCTTCCACTGTCATTGTTCCTTATTCCACCCATCACTGGTCTCTTCTTCTCTATCTCTCCACCTCTCTCCTCTTCCACTGTCATTGCTTCGTATTCCACCCATCACTGGTCTCCTCTTCTCTATCACTCCACCTCTCTCCTCTTCCATTGTCAGTGTTCCTTATTCCACCCATCACTGGTCTCTTCTTCTCTATCACCCCACCTTTCTCCTCTTTCACGGTCATTGTTCCCTAGTCCACCAATCACTGGTCTCCTCTTCTCTCTCACTCCAACTCTCTTCTCTTTCACGGTCATTGATCCTTATTCCACCCATCACTGGTCTCCCCTTCTTTATCATCCCACCTCTCTCCTTTTCCACTGTCATTGTTCCTTATTCCACCCATCACTGGTCTCCTCTTCTCTATCACCCCACCTGTCTTCTCTTTCACGGTCATTGTTCCCTATTCCACCCATCACTGGTCTCCTCTTCTCTACCACTCCACCTCTCTCCTCTTCCACTGTCATTGTTCCCTATTCCACCCATCACTGGTCTCCTCTTCTCTACCACTCCACCTCTCTCCTCTTCCACTGTCATTGTTTCGTATTCCACCCATCACTGGTCTCTTTTTCTCTATCACCCCACCTTTCTCCTCTTCCACTGTCATTGTTCCTTATTACACCCATCACTGGTCTCCTCTTCTCTATCATCCTACCTCTCTCCTCTTCCTCTGTCATTGTTCCTTATTCCACCCATCACTGGTCTCTTCTTCTCTATCACCCCACCTCTCTCCTCTTCCTCTGTCATTGTTCCTTATTCCACCCATCACTGGTCTCCTCTTCTCTATCACTCCACCTCTCTCCTCTTCCATTGTCAGTGTTCCTTATTCCACCCATCACTGGTCTCCTCTTCTCTATCACCCCACCTCTCTTCTCTTTCACGGTCATTGTTCCCTATTCCACCCATCACTGGTCTCCTCTTCTCTATCACTCCACCTCTCTCCTCTTCCATTGTCAGTGTTCCTTATTCCACCCATCACTGGTCTCTTCTTCTCTATCACCCCACCTTTCTCCTCTTTCACGGTCATTGTTCCCTAGTCCACCAATCACTGGTCTCCTCTTCTCTCTCACTCCAACTCTCTTCTCTTTCACGGTCATTGATCCTTATTCCACCCATCACTGGTCTCCCCTTCTTTATCATCCCACCTCTCTCCTTTTCCACTGTCATTGTTCCTTATTCCACCCATCACTGGTCTCCTCTTCTCTACCACTCCACCTCTCTCCTCTTCCACTGTCATTGTTCCTTATTCCACCCATCACTGGTCTCCTCTTCTCTATCACCCCACCTCTCTTCTCTTTCACGGTCATTGTTCCCTATTCCACCCATCACTGGTCTCCTCTTCTCTATCACCCCACCTCTCTTCTCTTCCACTGTCATTGTTCCCTAGTCCACCCATCACTGGTCTCCTCTTCTCTACCACTCCACCTCTCTCCTCTTCCACTGTCATTGTTCCTTATTCCACCCATCACTGGTCTCCTCTTCTCTACCACTCCACCTCTCTCCTCTTCCACTGTCATTGTTCCTTATTCCACCCATCACTGGTCTCCTCTTCTCTATCAACCCACATCTCTCCTCTTCCACGGTAATTGTTCCTTATTCCACCCATCACTGGTCTCCTCTTCTTTATCATCCCACCTCTCTCCTTTTCCACTGTCATTGTTCCTTATTCCACCCATCACTGGTCTCCTCTTCTCTATCACTCCACCTCTCTCCTCTTCCACTGTCATTGTTCCCTAGTCCACCCATCACTGGTCTTCTCTTCTCTACCACTCCACCTCTCTCCTCTTCCACTGTCATTGTTCCTTATTCCACCCATCACTGGTCTCTTCTTCTCTATCTCTCCACCTCTCTCCTCTTCCACTGTCATTGCTTCGTATTCCACCCATCACTGGTCTCCTCTTCTCTACCACTCCACCTCTCTCCTCTTCCACTGTCATTGTTTCGTATTCCACCCATCACTGGTCTCTTTTTCTCTATCACCCCACCTTTCTCCTCTTCCACTGTCATTGTTCCTTATTCCACCCATCACTGGTCTCCTCTTCTCTATCATCCTACCTCTCTCCTCTTCCTCTGTCATTGTTCCTTATTCCACCCATCACTGGTCTCTTCTTCTCTATCACCCCACCTCTCTCCTCTTCCTCTGTCATTGTTCCTTATTCCACCCATCACTGGTCTCCTCTTCTCTATCACTCCACCTCTCTCCTCTTCCATTGTCAGTGTTCCTTATTCCACCCATCACTGGTCTCCTCTTCTCTATCACCCCACCTCTCTTCTCTTTCTCGGTCATTGTTCCCTAGTCCACCCATCACTGGTCTCCTCTTCTCTACCACTCCACCTCTCTCCTCTTCCACTGTCATTGTTCCTTATTCCACCCATCACTGGTCTCTTCTTCTCTATCTCTCCACCTCTCTCCTCTTCCACTGTCATTGCTTCGTATTCCACCCATCACTGGTCTCCTCTTCTCTATCACTCCACCTCTCTCCTCTTCCATTGTCAGTGTTCCTTATTCCACCCATCACTGGTCTCTTCTTCTCTATCACCCCACCTTTCTCCTCTTTCACGGTCATTGTTCCCTAGTCCACCAATCACTGGTCTCCTCTTCTCTCTCACTCCAACTCTCTTCTCTTTCACGGTCATTGATCCTTATTCCACCCATCACTGGTCTCCCCTTCTTTATCATCCCACCTCTCTCCTTTTCCACTGTCATTGTTCCTTATTCCACCCATCACTGGTCTCCTCTTCTCTATCACCCCACCTGTCTTCTCTTTCACGGTCATTGTTCCCTATTCCACCCATCACTGGTCTCCTCTTCTCTACCACTCCACCTCTCTCCTCTTCCACTGTCATTGTTCCCTATTCCACCCATCACTGGTCTCCTCTTCTCTACCACTCCACCTCTCTCCTCTTCCACTGTCATTGTTTCGTATTCCACCCATCACTGGTCTCCTCTTCTCTATCACTCCACCTCTCTCCTCTTCCATTGTCAGTGTTCCTTATTCCACCCATCACTGGTCTCCTCTTCTCTATCACCCCACCTCTCTTCTCTTTCACGGTCATTGTTCCCTATTCCACCCATCACTGGTCTCCTCTTCTCTATCACTCCACCTCTCTCCTCTTCCATTGTCAGTGTTCCTTATTCCACCCATCACTGGTCTCTTCTTCTCTATCACCCCACCTTTCTCCTCTTTCACGGTCATTGTTCCCTAGTCCACCAATCACTGGTCTCCTCTTCTCTCTCACTCCAACTCTCTTCTCTTTCACGGTCATTGATCCTTATTCCACCCATCACTGGTCTCCCCTTCTTTATCATCCCACCTCTCTCCTTTTCCACTGTCATTGTTCCTTATTCCACCCATCACTGGTCTCCTCTTCTCTACCACTCCACCTCTCTCCTCTTCCACTGTCATTGTTCCTTATTCCACCCATCACTGGTCTCCTCTTCTCTACCACTCCACCTCTCTTCTCTTTCACGGTCATTGTTCCCTATTCCACCCATCACTGGTCTCCTCTTCTCTATCACTCCACCTCTCTCCTCTTCCACTGTCATTGTTCCCTAGTCCACCCATCACTAGTCTCCTCTTCTCTACCACTCCACCTCTCTCCTCTTCCACTGTCATTGTACCTTATTCCACCCATCACTGGTCTCTTCTTCTCTATCTCTCCACCTCTCTCCTCTTCCACTGTCATTGCTTCGTATTCCACCCATCACTGGTCTCCTCTTCTCTATCACTCCACCTCTCTCCTCTTTCATTGTCAGTGTTCCTTATTCCACCCATCACTGGTCTCTTCTTCTCTATCACCCCACCTTTCTCCTCTTCCACGGTCATTGTTCCCTAGTCCACCAATCACTGGTCTCCTCTTCTCTTTCACGGTCATTGATCCTTATTCCACCCATCACTGGTCTCCCCTTCTCTCTCACTCCAACTCTCTTCTCTTTCACGGTCATTGATCCTTATTCCACCCATCACTTGTCTCACCTTCTTTATCATCCCACCTCTCTCCTTTTCCACTGTCATTGTTCCTTATTCCACCCATCACTGGTCTCCTCTTCTCTACCACTCCACCTCTCTCCTCTTCCACTGTCATTGTTCCTTATTCCACCCATCACTGGTCTCCTCTTCTCTACCACTCCACCTCTCTCCTCTTCCACTGTCATTGTTTCGTATTCCACCCATCACTGGTCTCTTTTTCTCTATCACCCCACCTTTCTCCTCTTCCACTGTCATTGTTCCTTATTCCACCCATCACTGGTCTCCTCATCTCTATCATCCTACCTCTCTCCTCTTCCTCTGTCATTGTTCCTTATTCCACCCATCACTGGTCTCTTCTTCTCTATCACCCCACCTCTCTCCTCTTCCTCTGTCATTGTTCCTTATTCCACCCATCACTGGTCTCTTCTTCTCTATCACCCCACCTCTCTCCTCTTCCTCTGTCATTGTTCCTTATTCCACCCATCACTGGTCTCCTCTTCTCTATCACCCCACCTCTCTTCTCTTTCACAATCATTTTTCCCTATTCCACCCATCACTGGTCTCCTCTTCTCTATCCTCCCACTTCTCTCCTCTTCCACTGTCATTGTTCCGTCTTTTTCTCTGCCACTCTTTTTCACCTTTTGGTTCATCTAACTATCGCCAGTCTCCTCTGTGACCTCAGTCTTTTCTGTCCCCGTTGTCTTCTCCTCCCCTGCTCTCTGTTCCTCACTGTGCCGTGCTCTCTTATCCTTGTTTGTTCCTGCTCTTTGCTTCTCCTCCCCGTCACCCGCTCTCTTCTTCTCCTCCCCTGTCCCCCGCTCTCTTCTCCTTCGCCCTACCCCTGTTGTGGGGAGCCTGTCACAAAGAGATGACTATTCTGACTGTAGGATGCTCACCAGCGCTGGGATGTATTCTATCTGTCATTATTCAGCTCAGACCGTCATGTTGTTCTGGATTATGTACATCGCTCACTGGTTCAGCTCCAGTCCTGCCCTACCATGGACAACAGCTTCTTCCTGACCCTACTGGAGAATCATCAGGGAAAGACGTGTGACCGGCTCTTCAAAGCACCCACTCAGTGAGTATATCCCACCTCCTGCAGGGCGACACTGACACAGACAGAAGGGAGATATGAGCTTGTCCCTCCCTCTGCAGGGTGACACTAACGCGTCTGTATATATATCTGCAGGTCTGACTTACATCGGTGGGTGGCCGCATTTCCCAGTAAGAATGATGACACGCTGTCCGGCTGCGACACGATATATGAGGACTGGGGTGAGTGTTCTCTGTGTTATTACTGATTAGCCGGCGTGCGTCTGTAGCTGAGTGAGGGTGAGAATGGCTGTCACCAGCCGAGACTGACCGCTGCATGGGACTCTCATAGAGATACAGTCATCCTGAGCACACAGCCAATTTAAAATCAATCAAACAGAAAAATAATAAATTGATATTTTGATTCTGTTAATTAAATGCTGACTGCAGGTTACTTTTATTACATTGAGATGATAAAATATTTCTCAGACCTGTGTAAGAAAAACTACCAAGGTAGAATGGCGCTGGCAGATGTTGTAAATCCTCAAGCTGCTGAATGAAGGGTTAGTTAGACCCTTAGTATAAACAAGACAAGATATAAACAAATTCAGCGCTAGTATCTGGTTAAATAATTATACTGAAAGAATTTTATTTTAAGACATGTATCATAAATTTCATGTACATTGACATAAAATACTGTTGCAACAGATAAAAAATAAATAGTAAAAAATATCAAAAATAAAATTAGGGCAAAAGTCAACACTGCTAGATTTTGTCGTGAAATTTTTTTTCTTGAAATGCTGGGTACATTGAAAGAAGCCGGATTCCTAGGGAAATTGTAGTACCGTTATTACCAGTTCACTGTATTGAGTCCTCCGGTAGGTTAGCACTCCTTCAGCAATGGAGATCCTCTCACTGGTTAGATGCTGGTACTGATTGCGGGAGATGCACCGTAGCAGGGTCCTGGAGTTGTTATCTTTCCCAGAATTCGTCCCTTAGGTTCACAGTTCCCAATAGTTGGATAACAGGCAGGTGTCAAAAATTGAAGGTCTCAGTCTTACCACCGACGCGTTTCACTGCCGTAGCAGCTTTTTCAATGTACCCAGCATTTCAAGAAAAAAAATTTCATGACAAAATCTAGCAGTGTTGACTTTTGCTCTAATTTTATTTTTGATATTTTTTACAATTTATTTTTTATCTGTTGCAACAGTATTTTATGTCAATGTACATGAAATTTATGATACATGTCTTAAAATAAAATTCTTTCAGTATAATTATTTAACCAGATACTAGCGCTAAATTTCTCAGACCTGTCTACTGGTGATTTAATACAAGTTCCTTTTCTCCCCAGACTGCCCCCAGGTGCACTGCGTGGAGCAGTACACCGCCGTACAAACCGATGAGCTGAACCTGGAGCCCGCTGACATCATCAACGTGCTGCGGAAAACATCTGAGGGTAAGCGCAGGAGGCGGAGCCTACACAGGAATCGGACAGACATTGCATATAAAGAGCTGACATGAGTATACAGAGTGATGTGTCTACTGCAGAGCTGACACTCTAATTTACGGAAAGGATACAGTGGATAGAGATTTGTAGCCTCCAGAACTGACACTCTAATATAGGGAGAGACCGCAGTATGCAGGGAGATGCATATTCTGCAGAGCTGCCTGATGTAAAGAGAAGTCTGTTCTCCTGCAGAGCTGACTCTCATTTTTTTTTCTCTCTTCAGGTTGGTATGAGGGTATACGGCTGTGCGATGGGAAGAAGGGCTGGTTTCCCTCTCGCTACGTCCATGAGATCACTAACGAGCACGTGAGGAGGAGGAATCTCCGAGAGCGTTACCGGGTGCTCCAGGCTGCAAGACAGATAATCACCCTGTCTGGTGACACCAGGAAGAAAGCAAGTTCAGCCTGAGCTCCCAGGAGGCGAAACGCGTCAAGGTCGGGTTTCCACTTGGTTAGCCGGGTACCTGGACATAATGAACAGCCCGGGGTTTCATTGTACATTTCGTGAACAAACAACCTCTGATGTTGGATGTTAGCTGCTTGGTTCATACATGGAGTGCACAAAAGGAGATAATCTTATCCAGGCCGGGTATTGGCCACAGAACACAAAGCCATGAATGTGCTGCTATCTTCTGGATGAATGTGTGTCCTTTCCTGGCAACAGGGGGAAGAATGAAGAGCCTCCAAGGAGTCTATGGAAAAGCACAAACGTCCCCCAGATGGGACCAATTTCACGTTCAGCACAGGAACTGTTGATCACAATGGACATTAATGAAGGTTCCAGCTGGTTTCTGCCCTTCCTGCATATGGTTCTCAACCTTTCTTGGCCTGAAGACCATCATCTGATTTAGAGAAACCTGGGGCATGAGTGACATTGGGCCCAAGTGGACAAACGTTGGACAGTGCTCATGGGAGTGGTGATCCTGTGCCAAGGTCGTACTGCCAAGATTTACTGTGTTGTAATGTTTTAGGAACACTAAGAAACAATGATAATTGTACAAATGGAAAATAAGTTCCGTAGACCAATGTTCATCTCAGAACTGGAAAAGAAAGTGGACGTTAATGTAGGTTCCAGCTGGTTTCTGCCCTTCCTGCATATGGTTCTCAACCTTTCTAAGCCTGAAGACCATCATCTGATCTAGAGGAACCTGGGGCATAAGTGACATTGGGCCCAAGTGGACAAACGTTGGACAGCGCTCATGGAAGTTGTGAACCTGTGCCAAGGTCGTACTGCCAAGATTTACTGTGTTGTAATGTTTTAGGAACACTAAGAAGACGATGATAATTGTACACAAAGAAAATCAGTCCAGTAGACCAATGTTCATCTCAGAACTGGAAAAGAAAAACGCACAAAAGTCATAGTCCGGAGAGTGAGGACGTGAAGACACTGCCAGCTGGAGAAGCAGCGATGGTGCGGCCATCTTTACATATGTGGGTACAGGGCAAGGATTTTACTTCTGGCTAGTACTATGGTTTATCTCTGTCTGTGATGGTTGTGATGATGTTCACAGGATCGTTTTATGTATCTTATACAGGGAAAATAATGTGTTGTATATTTTGAACCACAAAACCGTCTCGTAATGATGTTATTTCAAGTCATGTGAAGTAAATCTTTTTTTTCTCTGGTCTGCGTTGTGTTAAATGGATGCAATGAGGCTTTCTGTGCAAAGTGTCCTGCCGACTGCGCACAGCCGAAGGAGACCTTGGGGTAAATGTATTATACCCCCATCTATAGTGCAGGTATAATGCTTACTGCCTTGCCTCTTTACCGTGGCGCACCCCCTACAGCGCATCAGCCTAGTGTCTCTTCCCTGGGCGGATCACCGGGCATGCACAAGATCTCCTGTGCTGACCGGAGCCAGCGTCCCTGTTGTGGTGATGGGGCACCTGCAGCTGTCATAATCCATAGCTGTAGGTGTCGGAACGGTCAGTGCCAATAATGAACAGCATACATCAGTCCTACCATGGATCATTTTGTTTTTATCGGCGGTCGCAGTGTCACATATAACCAGCAGAGGGTGCTGTACAGTTTTGCGAAGTCTCAAATCTGGGATTACACTGCCACCTGGTGGTATTAATAAATACTACAACTAGAACTTCATTTTACCATCCAGAAACAAAATACTTGGTGTTCTGAAGTTTTGCATCTTCAAATAATGTAATATACATATGGCTGAGGGATGACACGGTGAGGAGTAGCCTTAAACAGTTCTCGTAACCGTTTTAGTGCATTAAAAAAACTCATATTGCTCATTTTCCACAAAATTATTTTTTTGTTGTCTTCAATCCCCAAATTACTTTTGGGGATTGCAAGGAGGTCTTGAGACCAGGATAGTGCAGGGTGACTACCAAAAGGGTGGAGGGCCCTGCCCTGCACTGCTTACAGTCTATGCCAGTGTTTTCCAAACTTTTTTGAATCACGGCACCCTAGAATATCAGAAATTTTTTTCACGGCACCCCTAGGCCAAAAATTTCTTATTGAGAAATTTAGAAAGAAATATTACATTAAGTAGATTGCGTTTATATGTCATCCTTGGGGTCAGTTGTGTGGTGAGGGACAAGATTTGCTTCTGTTTGGCCACATATTATATGACTGGCAGCCACCAGCACTGGTTTTGCCTATTATATTGACCATGAATAATTTGAATTGGTCCTGGACCACCAACCCAGGGCACCCCTGCAAGTATCCCGAGGCACCCCAGGGAGCCATGGCACACAGTTTGGGAACCTCTGGTCTGTGCGATTGGGGTATAGCTTGGATGTGAACGGAGAAGAGATGAGTAGGGAGGACAGCGGGGGAGTGAGATGAGAGTTGAGGAGTACTGGGGGGTGTTGAGGAACAGGTACCTTCTCATGCCATGTGTCAATCTCCGCAGGCTGGAAGACATCCTGATAGGATGGAGGAGAGCGTTACAGGGAGAATGAGAAGATCAGCTTTAGACGTATTGAGCTGAGGTAGTTCTTGGACTACCTCAGCTCAATATGTCTAAAGTTGATCTTCTCAACACCCTCCAGTCCTCCACTATAACGTAGACCCAGCGGCGGCCAAGCTGACATAACCACCCAGCACAATGCCTGATGTCTTATCCAGTCTTTGTATTCCCATCTGCTGAAAATGCCTTCTTATCCCAACTGGGAACACAACAGTAATAACAGACAGAGAGGTAGGAGGGCCCTGCTGGTGGGCTAACACTGTATAGCGAATTAGGCATGTGATACACAAGGAAAGACGCTACCTATTGCATGATGGTCCTGCCAAGTTGCAGAGGCTTGTGGTGGCTCTATGATTTGGTCACCCAGCAATGTTGACCTGATGTCAGTGGGATGTTTGATCGCAGAAAGAGAACATATGTACAGTTATAGGTGGGGACTGTATGGAGGGGAGGTAATAGGGTAGGATAGCTTATGGAGGTTACAGTGCATCCGGAAAGTATTCACAGCGCTTCACCTTTTCCCCATTTTGTTATGTTACAGCCTTATTCCGAAATGGAATAAATTCATTTTTTCCCCTCAAATTTCTACACACAATACTCCATAATGACAAGGTAAAACAAATGTTATTTTTTTAGATTTTTGCTAATTTATAAAAAAAAAAAAAAAATATCACATGTACATAAATATTCACAGCCTTTGCCATGAGGCTCAAAATTGAGCTCAGGTGCATCCTGTTTCCACTGATCATCCTTGAGATGTTCCTACAGCTTGATTGGAGTCCACCCGTGGTAAATTCAGTTGATTGGACATGATCTGGAAAGGCACACACCTGTCTACATAAGGTCCCACACTTGACAGTGCATGTCTGAGCACAAACCAAGCATAAAGTCAAAGGAATTGTCTGTAGACCACTGAGACAGGATTGTCTCGAGGGAAGGGTACAGAAAAATATCTGCTGCTTTGAAGGTCCCAATGAGCACAGTGGCCTCCATCATCCGTAAATGGAAGACGTTCGGAACCACCAGGACTCTTCCTAGAGCTGGCCGGCCGTCTAAACTGAGCGATCGGGGGAGAAGTGCCCTAGTCAGGGAGGTGACCAAGAACCCGATGGTCACTCTGTCAGAGCTACAGCATTCCTCTGTGGAGAAACTTCCAGAAGGACAACCATCTCTGCACCAATCAGGCCTGTATGGTAGAGTGGCCAGATGGAAGCCACTCCTTAGTAAAAAGCACATGGCAGCCCGCCTGGAGTTTGCCAAAATACACCTGAAGGACTCTCAGACCATGAGAAACAAATTTCTCTGGTCTGATGAAACAAAGATTGAACTCTTTGGAGTGAATGCCAGTCGTCATGTTTGGAGGAAACCAGGCACCGTTCATCACCAGGCCATTACCATCCCTACAGTGAAGCATGGTGGTGGCAGCATCATGCTGTGGGGATGTTTTTAGCGGCAGGAAATGGCAGACTAGTCAGGATAGAGGGAAAGTTGAATGCAGCAAGGGGGTCCATTCCGAGTTGTTCGCTCGTTATTTTTTTTCTCGCAACGGAGCGATTAGTCGCTAATGCGCATGCGCAATGTCCGCAGTGCGACTGCGCCAAGTAAATTTGCTATGTAGTTAGGTATTTTACTCACGGCATTACGAGGTTTTTTCTTCGTTCTGGTGATCGTAATGTGATTGACAGGAAGTGGGTGTTTCTGGGCGGAAACTGGCCGTTTTATGGGTGTGTGCGAAAAAACGCTGCCGTTTCTGGAAAAACGCGGGAGTGGCTGGAGAAACGGAGGAGTGTCTGGGCGAACGCTGGGTGTGTTTGTGACGTCAAACCAGGAACGACAAGCACTGAACTGATCGCAGATGCTGAGTTAGTCTCGAGCTACTCAGAAACTGCACAGAGAAATCTTTTCGCAATATTGCGAATCTTTCGTTCGCAATTTTGATTAGCTAAGATTCACTCCCAGTAGGCGGCGGCTTAGCGTGTGCAAAGCTGCTAAAAGCAGCTTGCGAACGAACAACTCGGAATGAGGGCCAATGTACAGACATATCCTGGATGAAAACCTGCTCCAGAGCGCTCTTGACCTCAGACTGGGGTGACGGTTCATCTTTCAGCAGGACAACGACCCTAAGCACACAGCCAAGATATCAAAGGAGTGGCTTCAGGACAACTCTGTAAATGTCCTTGAGTGGCCCAGCAAGAGCCCAGACTTGAATCCGATTGAACATCTCTGGAGAGATCTGAAAATGGCTGTGCACCGACGCTTCCCATCCAACCAGATGGAGCTTGAGAAGTGCTGCAAAGAGGAATGGGCGAAACTGCGGTGTGCCAAGCTTGTGGCATCATATTCAAGAAAACTTGAGGCTGTAATTGCTGCCAAAGGTGCATCAACAAAGTATTGAGCGAAGGCTGTGAATTCTTATGTACATGTGATTTCTTAGTTTTTTTTATTTTTAATAATTTAGCAAAAAAAACAACAACAAAAACTTTTCTCTAACGTCCTAGGGGATAGATTGGGTTCATTGGAGCCTGGCACTTTAAGAAATCATTAGTGTGTGCTGGCTCCTCCCCTCTATGCCCCTCCTACTTGACTCTGTTTAGAAGAATGTGCCCATAGGAGCCGGGTGCATTCTCTGGAGCTCCAGACAGTTTTATTAAAATTTTTATTTAGTTTATTAGTTTCAGGCACACTGGTTGGTAACCAGTCTACCAGCGTCGTGTGACTGAGGGAGGGGGAGGGGAGGGACCGAACCAACCTCGTATAGGGTAAATGGTTCGACTCCCCGCTGACAGGACATTAAGCTCTTGAGGCGCTGTTTCACGCACACCCCGCTGAATCACCAATTGTACTGGTACCAGGGGGCTTTATAGAGGAATGCGGGGGGGGGGGGGGGGGGGGGGGGAGGGGGACACATGTAGGCTGTTATAACACAGTTGCCTTTCTAAAGATATATATTCTATACCCAGTGGAGCACTGCTTTGCCTGAGGAATTGTGTGCTGGTCCCAATCCTCTCTGTGTCACTCCATACAGGCTGTCTGGGGTTATTGTGCCGTTTCACTTTCTGTGTTGTCACTGCACTGTGTTAATTGACTCTGTGTTTTTCTGCAAATAGGAATGTCTGGGAAAAATAGTGTGTCCCCCTCATGTAACACTAAGTTTTCCCCTTCTCCGGTGTCTTCCTGTGTACCCAGTGTTCTCTACCCTCACAAGTTAGTAGTGTGCAGGAACCTGAGTGGTTAGAATCATTCAAGGGCATGATTACTAATATTAATAAAGAGTTAGCTACTGCCAGACATGAAAGGCAGACCCTTAAACAATCTGTAGATGATTTTTTGATCAGGGCTGCTGACCACAGACAGGCTCCTCAGCCCCCTCTGTTGGTCTCTCATAAACGCACACTCCCACAGGTGCTACAATCTGACTGATACTGAAATACCAGAGCTGGGTGAAGGAGAGGTAGATGTGGAAGATGACAATTCTCTGCCTCCAGTGGTTGGGGCTCTGATTTATTCTATCAGAGAAGTCCTCAACATAACGGATAAGGAGACAGATCCTTAGGAAGAATTGTTTTTTAATGTGAAACCAAAATCCTCTGCCACCTTTCCTATCTCCAGGGAATTAAACTTCCTCTTTAAAGAGGCGTGGGTCAATCCTGACAAAAAATTCAAACTCCAAAACGGTTACTAAATTCTTTTCCTTTCCCACCTGAGGATAGGAAAGTGTGGGAAAATCCCCCGTGCGTTGATAGTTCAGTTTCCGGGCTGTCACATAAGATTGTGCTGCCTGTACCTGGGGCTATCTCTCTGAAAGACCCAGCTTACCGCAAAATTGAGACTACCCTCAAATCAATTTATGCAGCGGTGGACGTAGCACAGAGGCCCACTATAGCTTGTGGCTGGATTACAAGGCCCATGGTAAAATGGTCTGATAATACTGTATAATAGAGGGGTTTGACACTCTACCTCAGGAAAAGATCCTGACTCTACTGCATCATATCCAGGATGCTGCAAATTTAATGAGTGAGGCAATTAAAGAAATAGGCATCAATGTCCGTGCCACAGCGATGGCGGTCTCGGCTCGCAGGGCTCTGTGGCTGCGACAATGGTCAGCAAATGCTAATTCCAAGAAAGGCGTGGAGAATCTTCCTTTTACAGGCGAGGCCTTGTCTGGGGAGGAACTGAAAAAGTGGATTTTTCAGGTGACGGCGGGTAAGTCTACCTATCTGCTGCGCCTCCTGCTAGACGTCCCTATCCTGGGTCCTCTCTGCAGTCCTTTCGTGTGGCCAGATTTAGAGGCAGAGCCAGAGGTGCCTCAAATTCTGCCAGAGGAAACCGAGGTAAGACCCATAAACCAGCGGCTGCTGGATCTCTGGACCAGGCCTTTGGATCCTCATCCACGAAGCCCTCTGTGTGATGGTTGGCCCCAGCAGCAAGGTAAATTTCAGGTGGGTGCTCGCCTTCAACACTTCACCCAAGTGTGGGCGAAATCCTGCCGGGACCCTTGGGTGAGGGACTTCATGTCCCAAGGGTACCAGTTGGAATTTCAAGAACTACCTCCTCTCAGATTCTTCAAGTCAAGCTTACCAGCTTCACCTGTAGCAAGGGTTACCTTGCAAGACGCCATTCAAAATCTACTACAAACGGGGGTTATTGTTCCAGTGCCACCTCCGTTGCACAAGAAGGGGTTTACTCCAGTCTTTTTGTCGTACCGAAGCCGGACGGTTCAGTTCAGCCAATCTTAAACCTGAAATCTCTGAACCCGTATCTCCGCGTGTTCAAGTTCAAGATGGTATCCCTAAGGGCGGTGGTCTCTGGCCTAGAGGAGGGGCAGTTACTGGTATCCTTGGATATCAAGGATGTATATCTGCACATCCGAATATGGCCTCCTCATCAAGCTTACCTCCAGTTCGCTATAATAGACCACCAGTTTCAGGCCTTACCCTTTGGTCTCTCCACAGCTCCGAGGGTGTTTACAAAGGTCATGGTGGAGATGATGCTGCAGTTGCGCAAGATGGGCATAAACATAGTCTCCTACTTGGACGATCTCCTGATAAAGGCGGTGTCCAGGGAATGTCCGCTACACAGCATCAACTTGGCTACTCGCCTGCTTACAGAACATGGGTGGATCCAAAATTTCCAAAAATCGCACCTGGAACCATCACAGAGAATTCAGTTCCTGGGAATGATACTGGACACGGTATCTCCGAAGGTATTCCTCCCAATGGACAAGGCCATGACAATCCAGGCTATGGCCCGCTCGGTGCTCAGACCCCACAAGATCTTGATTCATCTTTGTATCCACCTACTGGGCAAGATGGTAGCCTCCTACGAGGCAATCCAAAATGGCAGATTTCATGCCTGTCCGTTCCAGCTGGATCTGCTGGACAAGTGGTCAGGGTCTCGCCTGCACATGCCCCAGAGTATTGCTCTGTCGCCAAAAGCACAGATCTCCCTGTTGTGGTGGCTACAAGTCTCTCACCTTGTGGAGGGTCGGAGTTTCAGTACCCAATTGTGGACTCTACTGACAACGGATGCCAGCCTCCAAGGTTGGGGGGGCCGTGACCCAGGGGGCTCAGTTCCAGGGGAAGCGGTCGAGTCAAGAATCTGCACTCCCGATAAATGTTCTGGAACTCAGGGCAATTTACAATGCTCTTCTGCAGGCCTATCTTCTCCGAAATCAGGCCACTCAGATTCAGTCGGACAACGCCACGGCGGTGCCGTGCATAAACCGACAGGGAGGTACAAGAAGCAAGGCTGCAATGTGGGAGGTGTCGCGGATTCTCCTCTGGGTGGAAGCCAACGCAAGGGCCATCTTAGCCAATATTCATTCCAGGTGTGGACAATTGGGAAGCGGACTTCCTCAGCAGGCACGACCTCCATCCGGGGGAATGGGGCTTTCACCCTCAGGTGTATCAACAACTGGTTCACCGGTGGGGCTGTCCGCAGATAGACCTGATGGCTTTTCATCTCAACAAGAAACTCCGTCATTAATAAGGGATCCGCAGGCGGCAGCGGTGAACGCTCTGACGGCACCGTGGACTTACCAGTTCGTGCACCTGTTTCCTCAATACCTCTCATTCCTAGAATTCTAAAAAGACTCAAAAGGGAAAGCGTTCAGGCAATTATGATTGCCCCGGATTGGCCTCAATGGGCCTGGTATACAGACCTTCTGGCCATGTGTCTGGAGGAGCCCAGGCCTCTGCCGTTTCTCAAGGACCTTCTTCAACAAGGGCTGTTCGTCTATCCAGACTTACTGCGGCTATGTTTGAAGGCCTGGAAGTTGAGAGGGAGATTCTAGCCAGGAAATGTCTTTCCTCCAAGGTTATTTAGACTATGGTCCAGGGCCGGAAGGTGGTTACGTCTAAACATTACCACCGTATCCGGAAGAAATATATTTCTTCGTGTGAAGGTAGAAAATATTCTCCTGTGGAGTTTCAACTTTGACGTTTTCTGCTTTTCCTGCAAGCAGGGGAGGATATGGGCCTACGCTTAGGCTCCATCAAGGTTCAGATTTCGGCTCTCCATCTTCTTCCAGAAACAGCTGGCGGTACTTCCGGAAGTACAGACATTCTTGAAGGGTGTTCTTCGCATTCAACCACCCTTTGTCCCTCCCACGGCTCCGTGGGATCTCAATGTGGTCCTGACCTTTCTCCAGTCGGACTGGTTTGAACCCTTACACATGGTGGAATTGAAATCTTACTTGGAAGACTGTCATGCTGCTGGCTTTTAGCCTCTGCAAGATGTGTGTCAGAATTAGGGGACTTATCCTGTAAGAGCCGTATTTGATATTTCACGAGGATAGGGCGGAGCTCAGGACCCGCCTGCAGTTTTTACAGAATGTGGTATCAGCTTTTCACATTAATCAACCAATGGTGGTTCTGATACTGTCTGACGCATCGGTTGCTCCAAAGTCCTTGGACGTTGTGAGAGCTTTGAGGATTTACGTCAATATGATAGCTCGTCACAGGAAGTCTGACTTGCTTTTTATCCTTTATGACGCTACCAAGATTTGATGTCCTGCTTCTATGCAGTCCATTGCTCGTTGGCTCAGGTTGACCATTCAACAAGCCTATTCTTCGGCAGACTTGCCGCTGCCGAGTTCTATTCAGGCCCACTCCACTCGGTTGGGGAGTTATTCCTGGGTGGCTGCCCGGGGCGTCTCGGCCTTACAGTTGTGCCGTGCAGCTACTTGGTCTGGTTCGAACACGGTCGTGAAGTTCTATAGGTTCGACACCTTGGCCAGAGATGACCTTCAGTTTGGTCAGGTGGTTTTGCAAGGGTCTTCGCACTCTCCCACCCGCTATGGGAGCTTTGGGACTTCCCCATGGTACTAATGTCATCCCAGTATCCCCTAGGACGTTAGAGAAAAATAAGAATTTACTTACCGATAATTCTATTTCTCGTAGTCCGTAGTGGATGCTGGGGACTCCGTCAGGACCATGGGGAATAGCGGCTCCGCAGGAGACAGGGCACAAAAGTAAAAGCTTTAGGATCAGGTGGTGTGCACTGGCTCCTCCCCCTATGACCCTCCTCCAAGCCTCAGTTAGGATACTGTGCCCGGACGAGCGTACACAATAAGGAAGGATTTTGAATCCCGGGTAAGACTCATACCAGCCACACCAATCACACTGTACAACCTGTGATCTGAACCCAGTTAACAGCATGATAACAGCGGAGCCTCTGAAAAGATGGCTCACAACAATAATAACCCGATTTTTGTAACAATAACTATGTACAAGTATTGCAGACAATCCGCACTTGGGATGGGCGCCCAGCATCCACTACGGACTACGAGAAATAGAATTATCGGTAAGTAAATTCTTATTTTCTCTGACGTCCTAAGTGGATGCTGGGGACTCCGTCAGGACCATGGGGATTATACCAAAGCTCCCAAACGGGCGGGAGAGTGCGGATGACTCTGCAGCACCGAATGAGAGAACTCCAGGTCCTCCTCAGCCAGGGTGTGCCCCTGACCAAGTAGCAGCTCGGCAAAGTTGTAAAGCCGAGACCCCTCGGGCAGCCGCCCAAGATGAGCCCACCTTCCTTGTGGAATGGGCATTTACATATTTTGGCTGTGGCAGGCCTGCCACAGAATGTGCAAGCTGAATTGTACTACACATCCAACTAGCAATCGTCTGCTTAGAAGCAAGAGCACCCAGTTTTTTGGGTGCCTACAGGATAACAGCAAGTCAGTTTTCCTGACTCCAGCCGTCCTGGAAACCTATATTTTCAGGGCCCTGACAACATCTAGCAACTTGGAGTCCTCCAAGTCCCTAGTAGCCGCAGGTACCACAATAAGCTGGTGCAGGTGAAACGCTGACACCACCTTAGGGAGAAACTGGGGACGAGTCCGCAGCTCTGCCCTGTCCGAATGGACAATCAGATATGGGCTTTGTGAGACAAAGCCGCCAATTCTGACACTCGCCTGGCCGAGGCCAGGGCCAACAGCATGGTCACTTTCCATGTGTGATTTGAGGAATCCCAGAACTACGTTGAGATCCCACAGTGCCACTGGAGGCACAAAAGGGGGTTGTATATGCAGTACTCCCTTGACAAACTTCTGGACTTCAGGAACTGAAGCCAATTTTTTCTGGAAGAAAATTGACAGGGACGAAATTTGAACCTTAATGGACCCCAATTTGAGGCCCATAGACACTCCTGTTTGCAGGAAATGCAGGAATCGACCGAGTTGAAATTTCTTCGTGGGGCCTTCCTGGCCTCACACCACGCAACATATTTTCGCCACATGTGGTGATAATGTTGTGCGGTCACCTCCTTCCTGGCTTTGACCAGGGTAGGAATGACCTCTTCTGGAATGCCTTTTTCCCTTAGGATCCGGCGTTCCACCGCCATGCCGTCAAACGCAGCCGCGGTAAGTCTTGGAACAGACATGGTACTTGCTGAAGCAAGTCCCTTCTTAGCGGCAGAGGCCATGAGTCCTCTGTGAGCATTTCTTGAAGTTCCGGGTACCAAGTCCTTCTTGGCCAATCCGGAGCCACGAGTATAGTTCTTACTCCTCTACGTCTTATAATTCTCAGTACCTTGGGTATGAGAAGCAGAGGAGGGAACACATACACCGACTGGTACACCCACGGTGTTACCAGAACGTCCACAGCTATTGCCTGAGGGTCTCTTGACCTGGCGCAATACCTGTCCAGTTTTTTGTTCAGGCGGGACGCCATCATGTCCACCTTTGGTCTTTCCCAACGGTTCACAATCATGTGGAAGACTTCCCGATGAAGTCCCCACTCTCCCGGGTGGAGGT
This sequence comes from Pseudophryne corroboree, assembly GCF_028390025.1. NCBI lineage: Eukaryota > Metazoa > Chordata > Amphibia > Anura > Myobatrachidae > Pseudophryne > Pseudophryne corroboree. The sequence continues at coordinate 8,610,158 of NC_086449.1, forward strand.
CGTGCCTGCTGAGGAAGTCTGCTTCCCAGTTGTCCACTCCCGGAATGAACACTGCTGACAGTGTTATCACATGATTTTCCGCCCAGCGAAGAATCCTTGCAGTTTCTGCCATTGCCCTCCTGCTTCTTGTGCCGCCCTGTCTGTTTACGTGGGCGACTGCCGTGATGTTGTCCCACTGGATCAATACCGGCTGACCTTGAAGCAGAGGTCTTGCTAAGCTTAGAGCATTGTAAATTGCCCTTAGCTCCAGTATATTTATGTGGAGAGAAGTCTCCAGACTATATCACACTCCCTGGAAATTTTTTCCCTGTGTGACTGCTCCCCAGCCTCTCAGGCTGGCATCCGTGGTCACCAGGACCCAGTCCTGAATGCCGAATCTGCGGCCCTTTAATAGATGAGCACTCTGCAGCCACCGCAGAAGAAACACCCTTGTCCTTGGAGACAGGGTTATCCGCTGATGCATCTGAAGATGCGATCCGGACCATTTTTCCAGCAGATCCCACTGAAAAGTTCTTGCGTGAAATCTGCCGAATGGAATCGCTTCGTAAGAAGCCACCATTTTTCCCAGGACCCTTGTGCAATGATGCACTGACACTTTTCCTGGTTTTAGGAGGTTCCTGACTAGCTCGGATAACTCCCTGGCTTTCTTCTCCGGGAGAAACACCCTTTTCTGGACTGTGTCCAGAATCATCCCTAGGAACAGCAGACGTGTCGTCGGAAACAGCTGCGATTTTGGAATATTTAGAATCCACCCGTGCTGTCGTAGAACTACTTGAGATAGTGCTACTCCGACCTCCAACTGTTCTCTGGACCTTGCCCTTATCAGGAGATCGTCCATTTTCTTTGAAGAAGAATCATCATTTCGGCCATTACCTTGGTAAAGACCCGGGGTGCCGTGGACAATCCAAACGGCAGCGTCTGAAACTGATAGTGACAGTTCTGTACCATGAACCTGAGGTACCCTTGGTGAGCAGGGCAAATTTGGACATGGAGGTAAGCATCCCTGATGTCCAGGGACACCATATAGTCCCCTTCTTCCTGGTTCGCTATCACTGCTCTGAGTGACTCCATCTTGATTTGAACCTTTGTATGTAAGTGTTCAAATATTTCAGATTTAGAATACACCGTCTGGCTTCAGTACCACAATATAGTGTGGAATAATACCCCTTTCCTTGTTGTAGGAGGGGTACTTTGATTATCACCTGCTGGGAATACAGCTTGTGAATTGTTTCCAATACTGCCTCCCTGTCGGAGGGAGACGTTGGTAAAGCAGACTTCAGGAACCTGCGAGGGGGAGACGTCTCGAATTTCCAATCTGTACCCCTGGGATACTACTTGTAGGCTCCAGGGGTCCACTTGCGAGTGAGCCCACTGCGTGCTGAAACTCTTGAGACGACCCACCACCGCACCTGAGTCCGCTTGTACGGCCCCAGCGTCATGCTGAGGACTTGGTAGAAGCGGTGGAGGGCTTCTGTTCCTGGGAATGGGCTGCATGCTGCAGTCTTCTTCCCTTTCCTCTATCCCTGGGCAGATATGACTGGCCTTTTGCCCGCTTGCCCTTATGGGGACGAAAGGACTGAGGCTGAAAAGACGGTGTCTTTTTCTGCTGAGATGTGACTTGGGGTAAAAAAGGTGGATTTTCCAGCTGTTGCCGTGGCCACCAGGTCCGATGGACCGACCCCAAATAACTCCTCCCCTTTATACGGCAATACTTCCATGTGCCGTTTGGAATCTGCATCACCTGACCACTGTCGTGTCCATAAACATCTTCTGGCAGATATGGACATCGCACTTACTCTTGATGCCAGAGTGCAAATATCCCTCTGTGCATCTCGCATATATAGAAATGCATCCTTTAAATGCTCTATAGTCAATAAAATACTGTCCCTGTCAAGGGTATCAATATTTTCAGTCAGGGAATCCGACCAAGCCACCCCAGCGCTGCACATCCAGGCTGAGGCGATCGCTGGTCGCAGTATAACACCAGTATGTGTGTATATACTTTTTAGGATATTTTCCAGCCTCCTATCAGCTGGCTCCTTGAGGGCGGCCGTATCTGGAGACGGTAACGCCACTTGTGATAAGCGTGTGAGCGCCTTATCCACCCTAAGGGGTGTTTCCCAACGCGCCCTAACTTCTGGCGGGAAAAGGTATACCGCCAATCATTTTCTATCGGGGGAAACCCACGCATCATCACACACTTCATTTAATTTATCTGATTCAGGAAAAACTACAGGTAGTTTTTTCACACCCCACATAATACCCTTTTTTGTGGTACTTGTAGTATCAGAAATATGTAACACCTCCTTCATTGCCCTTAACATGTAACGTGTGGCCCTAAAGGAAAATACGTTTGTTTCTTCACCGTCGACACTGGAGTCAGTGTCCGTGTCTGTGTCGACCGACTGAGGTAAATGGGCGTTTTAAAGCCCCTGACGGTGTTTGAGACGCCTGGACAGGTACTAATTTGTTTGCCGGCCGTCTCATGTCGTCAACCGACCTTGCGTGTTGACATTATCACGTAATTCCCTAAATAAGCCATCCATTCCGGTGTCGACTCCCTAGAGAGTGACATCACCATTACAGGCAATTGCTCCGCCTCCTCACCAACATCGTCCTCATACATGTCGACACACACGTACCGACACACAGCACACACACAGGGAATGCTCTGATAGAGGACAGGACCCCACTAGCCCTTTGGGGAGACAGAGGGAGAGTTTGCCAGCACACACCAAAACGCTATAATTATACAGGGACAACCTTTATATAAGTGTTTTCCCTTATAGCATCTTAATATATAATCATATCGCCAAATAAGTGCCCCCCCCTCTCTGTTTTAACCCTGTTTCTGTAGTGCAGTGCAGGGGAGAGCCTGGGAGCCTTCCCACCAGCAGTTCTGTGAGGGAAAATGGCGCTGTGTGCTGAGGAGAATAGGCCCCGCCCCCTTTTCGGCGGGCTTCTTCTCCCGTTTTTCTGACAACCTGGCAGGGGTTAAATACATCCATATAGCCCCAGAGGCTATATGTGATGTATTTTTAGCCAGTATAGGTACTTTCATTGCTGCCCAGGGTGCCCCCCCCCCCAGCGCCCTGCACCCTCAGTGACCGTTGGTGTGAAGTGTGCTGAGAGCAATGGCGCACAGCTGCAGTGCTGTGCGCTTCCTCATGAAGACTGAGAAGTCTTCAGCCGCCGATTTCTGGACCTCTTCTCTCTTCAGCATCTGCAAGGGGGTCGGCGGCGCGGCTCCGGTGACCCATCCAGGCTGTACCTGTGATCGTCCCTCTGGAGCTAGTGTCCAGTAGCCTAAGAAGCCAATCCATCCTGCACGCAGGTGAGTTCACTTCTTCTCCCCTAAGTCCCTCGTTGCAGTGAGCCTGTTGCCAGCAGGACTCACTGAAAATAAAAAACCTAATAAAACTTTTACTCTAAGCAGCTCTTTAGGAGAGCCACCTAGATTGCACCCTTCTCGGCCGGGCACAAAAACCTAACTGAGGCTTGGAGGAGGGTCATAGGGGGAGGAGCCAGTGCACACCACCTGATCCTAAAGCTTTTACTTTCTTTTTCATCCACTAGGGGTCACTGGAGTACTCTTGGGATATGGACGGCGTAGCAGAACAAAGGCACTGAATATTTAAATTTAGAACTCTCCACCCCTCCATATCCCAGAGTACCTCAGTGTACGAACCCAGTGTTTTTTCTGTGCTCAAAGCACTAACATCGGCTTGTGGGTTCCCACACTTGTTGGAAGATTTTATTAATTTTTCATTTTTATTTTAATTTTTTTTTAATAGCACATCCCTTCCCAGTTTCAAGAAAAACATGGGTCCGGGATAGTGCCGCTGCACGGGCAGCGCATGGCGTGTCGGTCCTCACAAAGAGCACCCTCACAGCCACAGGCAGCCCACTGCTCCTGCAAAGAGCAGCCAGGACTAGAGAGCTGGACGGAGCTTACACAGAAGAAGCCCCGTCGCAGCCATGACTTAGATCACTGGAAAGCTGACTGGAAAGCTGGACGGAGCTTACACATAGAAGCCCTGTCGCAGCCAGGACTACAGAGCTGGACGGAGCTTACACAGAAGAAGCCCCGTCACAGCCATGAGTTACATCACTGGACGGAGCTTACACATAAAAAGCCCCGTCGCAGCCATGATCAGGAGACAAGCAAGGTAGGCTGGGGAACGGGGCGGTCAGCGCAGGCTGCCGCCCCGCTATGTTGGGGTTAATATGCTGCTTCGCCGCTCATACGCCCGCCAAGCCCCAGCCGCTACGTCTGCAAGCCGCCCGTCCCAGCGCTCCGTCCGGCCGCCCAGCGCCATACGGCCGCAGACGCTCCCTCAGTCTCAGTACAGAGACGGTGACCGCCGCTCCGTCCGGCCGCCCAGCACCATCCACCCACAAGTGCCAGCGCTAAGAGGCTGCAGGCTTCCCGCAGAGACAGGGGGAAGAGGCACGGTGGAATCTGGCGGATCAAATATATGAACAGCAGCACAGTGTATAGGCAGCTATATATATGTGACAGGTATTTATAATGTATTGTTACCTGTCCTGGGAGTAATAGGCTATTGAGTCTATATTACTGTCTGTGATTTTCACGGTATAATAGGCTATTGAGCCTATATTAATGGCTGTTATTATCACTGTATAATAGGTTATTCAGCCTATATATTAATGTCGGTGATTATCACTGTATAATAGGCTATGGAGCCTATATTAAGGTCTGTGGTTATCACTGTATAATAGGCTATTGAGCCTATATTAATGCTGTATAAATATATTAATGTCTGTAATTATCATAGGCTATTGAGCTTATATATATATTTATTCATAGAGCATGTGTTGTACCCGGCCTGTGATTATACTGTATAATAGGCTATATTAACACGGAAACATTTGTAATTTGTTCTGTGATTATCAGGGTCAGCATGGCAAAGGGGCCATTTTAACCATGCTTCCTGTTGTTTTCCAGTGTGTAATTCTGGAACATTCCTGCCCTACATCTCTAAGCCACCAGAGGCGCAGGGGTGTTAGTGGGAATTTGGTTCGGGTTTCACATGCCCATGTGAACTGCTTTTCACATAAAGAATACTCTGGTTTCTCTTCAGATCGAATAAATCTTTCGCCTTTTACTAAAGATTTCCGTAGAGAGGAACAACCATGAGTTTCATATAAATATGTTGTTCAGCAATAAAATATATATATGACACATAATAACTTCAATAAGTCGTGCAAGTGTCTGTCCGTTGCCTATTGTGGTGTCTGTCTGCATAGCGAGTAAGGCTCTAGCGCAGACTAAAAATAATTTTAAAAATCCTATGTTAAGCATTGGCAATTCAAATTAAAAGAGCGGTAACATCGGAGTCTCGGAAGTTACTCCGCCAGCTCTAACAAAAGACAGTCTTTCCAAAGGGCCAATTTCCCTTTGGGTACCAGGGTGTTTATTTAACTGGTCTTATAATTTAATGCACGATTCTATGTCAAATCTCACACCAATAACTACGAGTGAGAAGGGTACATTAGTCCAGCACTCAGATAGTGCGGGGTTTTTGACAACCATACATTGCTAAATCCCAGTGAGTCAATGTCTCCATTTTTACAGAGACTGAGTAGACTCTAACCACTATTTAATCGTTTCCAAAATGACGCGATCCGCCATTGGTAAATGCGTCTGTGTCAAACATTATAAAGACCCAAGATACATTTGGGTCACTAGACTCTATGTATGGAAACAATGACGATCACTGTTAAAAGAAGCTGCAGAGTATATCTGTAAAGCTTCTGCTAACGCCGGTTACTTCGATTCTCACTTTTCATCGTCGCTAGTTTAAGCGCGACAAGGCCAGAGCTTGGTTGGTCCTAAATTTGATATTCAGCCATTACCGCATCCAGTATCAAAACGGAAATACTTGTGCCGGCGTTTAATCCCTTTAGACTTCAGTTTTTTCAAGGCGGTGGTACAAAACAGTCACGCCTTGTAACGACAGGACGCTACAGTCAGCAAGCCAGTGGCTTAACGACCTCTTAGGCCATCTCCATTTTCCAATGTGGAAGCGCGTCTTTACACGTTACATTTGCGGGGTTTCCAGACATCAACTCATGGATGTCTCAGCTATTTACAGATTAAAGGACAAGACTGCCTCTGTCGAACGGTTTGGCAGGTTGCCATTTAGTCTCTGCTAGTTTTCAGCTGTCTTTATAACCAGGCAGTAGTACACCAACAGAGTCAGGGTTACTTATTCCCCTCTGTTTGGGGTAACAAAACCAAACAGCTCCGTCGCAGTCTCAATCAGCAAGTCACTTACTGCAGTTTGAAAATGGATTTTCTGCGGTTAGTATTTGCATATTGGAGCCACAAAATTGCCTAATTGCACTTGATCTTCACAATGCGTATTTACCCATTCCGGTTTGGTCATCACAGGTTCTAGCGTTTGCAAAACGCCACAACCATTAACCATTTCAGGTCTACCATTTGGCTTCTTGTCAACGCCTCGGGTATTTACCAAAGTGATGTTGGTGATGATAGCTCATCTCAGAGTCCTGACAGTGACAATCGTTCCATACTTAGACGATCTGCTCATAAGAACTCTGTCTCAACAGAGTTCCTCTAACTTGCGCTACTAATGTATACTGCGGTGGCAGGTCAAGTTAAAAAACAATCGCATCTAATTCCGTCTGAACGACGTCAATTCCTAGGTAAGATTATAAATACGGTAAATCAAAGACATTTACCTACTACACCAGCAAGAACAAATGTACATCTAGTAAGTAGTGCAAAAGCCACGCACACTAGCGGTACATTGGTGTATTCGCCTGTTAAGAATAATGATGTGTTTTCAAAGCGCTTTAGCTCGCCGGCCTTCACTCGCGTTTCCCACAGAGGGGCGAGGGTGTATATACTCTGGACGAGAGTCTCAGAGGTTCAGGAGTTGTAGTTAAAAAAGATCAGCGACAGAGGTTCTAAAACGGATCACGACAGATTGCTGTCGATAAATGTCCTGGAACTCCGTGCAATTTACAATGCACTACATGCTTCGCTTTCAGTCTGACCAAGGGCAGTCAGACAACGCAACGGGAGTTGCATACACAACAACCAGGGAGAATCAAGAAGCCGCATGGCAATGCGGCAGGTAACTCGAATCCTCAATTGCCCAGAACACCATTATGTGATGATGTCAACGGGGTTCATTCCGTGAGTGGACATCTGTTAGACAGATGATCTCACCCGTCAGGATTTATATCCTGAAAACTGGACATTAAATCCAGAGGTGTTTCATATGTGAGTCCACAGAAGGGGTTACCCTCAGGTATACATGATGGCATCTCGCCACAATTACAAAAGCTCAGTATGTGTACAAAACGACAGATCACAAGGGCAGTGGCGGTGGAGTCTCTCACATTCGTGTGGTCATTCAGCATCGTGTATCTGGCTCCACCATTTTCCGCTGCTCTCTCCGTTGCCAAAACGGAGCATAAGACAGTTCGTCACAGTCATACTAGTGATATCTCATGGGTTTCGGAGAGCTTGCTTCTCGAATCTCCAAGGAATACTTGCACACGATCTTGGCCCGCTCATAATACGTCCAACCTGTTACAACAGGGACCGTTCTTTTACCCATAGTTACCTATGTACCTATTACCTATGTACCGCAGCTGCGGTTGACGGGGTGGGGGTTCAGACCGCCCTCTTAAGAAAAGAAATAGGGCATTACAGTATCGGTTATACCAACCATGTTACGAGCTAGTAAGCCGCTTAAGGCAGCTCATTATTACAAAATTTGGTGTGCTTATATAGGTGGTAAAGCTCGGAAGTTTCCGACATCATCTTTCAAGTTACCCGTATTCTGTTATTTTACAAACGGGGTGGGATGGAGAACTGCGTTTATCTGCACTGAGGGTGCAGGTATCTGTGTGGTCAACTTATTTTCAAAGACGTTTGACTCTATTGCGTCGGTACACACCTTTCTACAAGGTGTCATCAAAGTGCAGCCTCCATTTATCCCACCTACAGCGCCAGGCGACTTGAGGTTGGGTTCAGATTTCTTACAGTTTTCATATTTTGAACCCTTACAACAAATGGGGATTAAGTTTCTCACTTGGGAAAACATTTTTCTTCTAGCCTTAGCTTCGGCAAGGGTTTTGTTTTCATATTTGGGTGCCTTGTATTCCAAGCCACCGTATTTGAGTTTTCTCATGACAAAGCAGATCTTCGGACGAATTCCGCTTTCTTATTCTTCACATCAATATACCAATAGTGGTTCCTGTGTTGACAGCACATTCTAGAATTCTGAATGTGGTACACGCATTACGCGTCTATATGTCCCGAACGTCTACAGTACGTGATACGGATACGTTGTTTGTTCTATATGATGCTGCCAACTGGGGTTAGCCAGTTTCTCAGCAGACATTATCCAGTTGGATAATAATGACTACAAGTCAGGCTTACTTTAAGGCTAAGTTACAGTCGCCTACGTCAGTAATAGCTCATCCCACAGGTTCTGTGGGAATGTCAGACCCAGCGGGTCGTGGAGCGTCTACGACGCGGCTACATAGCCTTCAGTGCACCACGTTTGTGCACGTTTACACGTTATGAATGGTTGCGGCATCAGCATCTAGCTTTGGCTGCCTACTGTTACAAGTGTCAAACAGCTCTCCCGCCCACGAGGGAAGCTTTGGTACGTCCCAAGAGTACTCCAGTGACCCCTAGTGGATGAAAAAGAAAATAGGATTTTGGTACTTACCAGGTAAATCCTTTTCTTTGAATCCATAGGGGGCACTGGACGCCCACCCAGAGCAGTTTTACCTGGGTTGTTTTAAGCTCAGAGGAGTTTAGGGTAACACGTTTTACCTGGTTTGTATTAAGCTCAAAGGAGCTTATGGTAACACATTTTCACCGATTGGTTGAAACTATCAAGGTCTATCGGTTATGCTGTCAACTGTTTAGTTGACATTAACGTTATGGGTCAACTTTGTTGTTGTCCGTTATGTTATAGGAATTCTCCATTGTCAACCTCTCTATAGTAGTTCGCTCAGTAAAAACACTGGGTTCGTACACTGAGGTACTCTGGGATATGGAGGGGTGCAGAGTTCTAAATTTAAATATTCAGTGCCTTTGTTCTGCTACGCCGTCCATATCCCAAGAGTACTCCAGTGCCCCCTATGGATTCAAAGAAAAGGATTTACCTGGTAAGTACCAAAATCCTATTTTTGTGCCCTGTCTCCTGCGGAGCCGCTATTCCCCATGGTCCTGACGGAGTCCCCAGCATCCACTTAGGACGTCAGAGAAATAGGAATTAATACCTACTGGTAATTAATTTTCTCGTAGTCCATAGGGGATACTGGGCGCCCGCCTGAGTGCTTCGTGTTCCTGCTTACCTGGTTGTAAGTGTTCTTGGTTGGGTCTGCTGTTGCTATCCTCTGTTCTGGTTAGCGCTGCTGTCCTCTATTGATGTTGTGTGTTGGTTCGTTGCCTCACCGCTTTTCGTAGTGTATTTCCTTCTCTCATAGTATGTCCGTCTCCTCGGGCACAGTTTTCCTAGACTGAGTCTGGTGGAGGGGCATAGAGGGGAGGAGCCAGCACACACTAATGATTTCTTAAAGTGCCAGGCTCCAATGGACCCTATCTATGCCCCATGGTACTAATGTCATCCCAGTATCCCCTATGAACTACGAGAAAAGGAATCACCGGTAGGTAGTAAATGCCTATTTTTTCACGTTGTCATTATGGGGTATGTGTGTAGAATTTTGAGGGAGAAAATTAATTTATTCCATTTTGGAATAAGGCTGTAATATAACAAAATGTTGAAAAAGTGAAATGCTGTGAATACTTTCCGGATGCACTGTATGTGGGGACTGTATAGAGGGTAGGTAATGGAGTAAGATAGCATATGGAGGTTATGCGGGGACTGTATAGAGGGGAGATAATAGGGTAGTATAGATTACGGAGGTTATGTGGGGACTGTACAGAGGGGAGATAATGGGGTAGTATAGAACATGGAGGTTATGTGTGGACTGTATAGAGGGGAGGTAATGGGGTAGGATAGTGTATGGAGGTTATGTGGGGACTGTACAGAGGTGAGATAATGGGGTAGGATAGTGTATGGAGGTTATGTGAGGACTGTACAGAGGTGAGATAATGGGGTAGGATACTGTATGGAGGTTATGTGAGGACTGTATACAGGGGAGATAATGGGGTAGTATAGAACATGGAGGTTATGTGGGGACTGTACAGAGGTGAGTTAGCAGGGAACACGGGGAGGTTTGGAGACTAGAGGAAAGTCCACAGAGTGGGTGCAGCCCGAGAAACGTTCTGTAACTGTGACCGGGAGCAGGTAATGCGTGTGGATGGGAGACGCACATCTTCTACGGGGGAGAGGGGGCAAGCTGGGCAATACTTTAAGATGAATGATACAAGAAAGATATAAACGTTATGTAGTCCACAGGTTCCACAGGATAACATTGGGATATGATGAAGCGACAGCGGATTTGCACCAATCAGTCAAAGCTTTTTGGCCTCCCAGCATGCAACGGGCCCATCCATATATCCCCGCCTCCTGGCTCAGACAAATCAGTTGTTTTCACTCAAGATAGATAGCCCTAATCAGGCGAGAAGAACACACACACCCTTCTGTACAAGAAGGAAGAGGTTAGTGAGTAAAAGGATCCTCAAATCAACTGCGTCAGGGTGGGATCCCTGTGGAACCTGTGGATTTAGGAGAAAATAAGATTTTACTTACCGATAAATCTATTTCTCGTAGTCCGTAGTGGATGCTGGGGACTCCGTCAGGACCATGGGGATTAGCGGCTCCGCAGGAGACAGGGCACAAAAATAAAGCTTTAGGATCAGGTGGTGTGCACTGGCTCCTCCCCCTATGACCCTCCTCCAAGCCTCAGTTAGGATACTGTGCCCGGACGAGCGTACACAATAAGGAAGGATTTTGAATCCCGGGTAAGACTCATACCAGCCACACCAATCACACCGTACAACTTGTGATCTGAACCCAGTTAACAGTATGACAACGTAGGAGCCTCTGAACAGACGGCTCACAACAAGAACAACCCGATTTTTTTGTAACAATAACTATGTACAAGTATTGCAGACAATCCGCACTTGGGATGGGCGCCCAGCATCCACTACGGACTACGAGAAATAGATTTATCGGTAAGTAAAATCTTATTTTCTCTAACGTCCTAGTGGATGCTGGGGACTCCGTCAGGACCATGGGGATTATACCAAAGCTCCCAAACGGGCGGGAGAGTGCGGATGACTCTGCAGCACCGAATGAGAGAACTCCAGGTCCTCTTCAGCCAGGGCATCAAACTTGTAGAATTTTACAAACGTGCTTTCCCCCGACCACGTAGCTGCTCGGCAGAGTTGTAATGCCGAGACCCCTCGGGCAGCCGCCCAAGATGAGCCCACCTTCCTTGTGGAATGGGCCTTGATAGATTTAGGCTGTGGCAGGCCTGCCACAGAATGTGCAAGTTGAATTGCGCTACAAATCCAACGAGCAATCGTCTGCTTAGAAGCAGGAGCACCCAGCTTGTTGGGTGCATACAGTATAAACAGCGAGTCAGATTTTCTGACTCCAGCCGTCCTTGAAATATATATTTTCAATGCCCTGACAACGTCCAGCAACTTGGAATCCTCCAAATCGCTAGTAGCCGCAGGCACCACAATAGGCTGGTTCAGGTGAAACGCTGACACCACCTTAGGCAGAAAATGAGGACGCGTCCGCAGTTCTGCCCTGTCCGAATGGAAAATCAGATATGGGCTTTTATACGATAAAGCCGCCAATTCTGACACTCTCCTGGCTGAAGCCAGGGCCAGTAGCATGGTTACTTTCCATGTAAGATATTTCAAATCCGCCGATTTGAGTGGCTCAAACCAATGGGATTTGAGAAAGTCCAAAACTACATTAAGGTCCCACGGAGCCACTGGGGGCACAACCGGGGGCTGTATATGTAGTACTCCTTTTACAAAAGTCTGGACTTCAGGAACTGAAGCCAATTCTTTCTGGAAGAAAATCGACAGGGCCGAAATTTGAACCTTAATGGACCCCAACTTGAGGCCCATAGACAATCCTGTTTGCAGGAAATGTAGGAATCGACCCAATTGAAATTCCTCCGTGGGGGCCTTCCTGGCCTCACACCACGCAACATATTTTCTCCAAATGCGGTGATAATGTTGTGCAGTCACCTCCTTCCTGGCTTTAACCAGTGTAGGAATGACCTCTTCCGGAATGCCTTTTTCCCTTAGAATTCGGCGTTCAACCGCCACGCCGTCAAACGCAGCCGCGGTAAGTCTTGGAATAGACACGGTCCCTGCTGAATCAGGTCCCGTCTTAGAGGTAGAGGCCACGGATTTTCCGTGAGCATCTCCTGAAGTTCCGGGTACCAAGTTCTTCTTGGCCAATCCGGAGCCACGAGTATCGTTCTTACTCCCCTTTGCCGTATAATTCTCAGTACTTTGGGTATGAAAGGCAGAGGAGGAAACACATACACTGACTGGAACACCCACGGTGTTACCAGAGCGTCCACAGCTATTGCCTGAGGGTCTCTTGACCTGGCGCAATACCTGTCCAGTTTTTTGTTGAGGCGAGACGCCATCATATCCACCTTTGGTTTTTCCCAACGGTTCACAATCATGTGGAAGACCTCCGGATGAAGTCCCCACTCTCCCGGGTGTAGATCGCGTCTGCTGAGGAAGTCTGCTTCCCAGTTGTCCACTCCCGGAATGAACACTGCTGACCGTGCTATCACATGATCTTCCGCCCAGCGAAGAATCCTTGCAGCTTCTGCCATTGCTCTCCTGCTTCTTGTGCCGCCCTGTCTGTTTACGTGGGCGACTGCCGTGATGTTGTCCGACTGGATCAACACCGGCTGACCCTGAAGCAGGGGTTTTGCCAGGCTTAGAGCATTGTAAATCGCTCTTAGCTCCAGTATATTTATGTGAAGAGACATCTCCAGGCTTGACCATACTCCCTGGAAGTTTCTTCCCTGTGTGACCGCTCCCCAGCCTCTCAGACTGGCATCCGTGGTCACCAGGACCCAGTCCTGTATGCCGAATCTGCGGCCTTCTAACAGATGAGCACTCTGCAACCACCACAGAAGAGACACCCTTGTCCGTGGCGACAAGGTTATCCGCTGATGCATCTGCAGATGCGATCCGGACCATTTGTCCAGCAGATCCCACTGAAAAGTTCGTGCGTGGTATCTGCCGAATGGGATTGCTTCGCAAGAAGCCACCATCTCTCCCAGGACTCTTGTGCATTGATGCACAGACACTTTTCCTGGTTTTAGGAGGTTCCTGACAAGCTCGGATAACTCCTTGGCTTTCTCCTCCGGAAGAAACACCTTTTTCTGAACCGTGTCCAGAATCATTCCCAGGAACAGCAGACGTGTTGTCGGGGTCAACTGAGATTTTGGAAAATTCAGAATCCACCCGTGTTGTTGCAGCACTACTTGGGTTAGTGCTACTCCGTCCTTCAGCTGTTCTCTGGACCTTGCCCTTATCAGGAGATCGTCCAAGTAAGGGATAATTAATACGCCTCTTCTTCGCAGAAGAATCATCATTTCGGCCATTACCTTGGTAAAGACCCGAGGTGCCGTGGACAATCCAAACGGCAGCGTCTGAAACTGATAATGACAGTTTTGCACCACGAACCTGAGGTACCCTTGATGTGAAGGGCAAATTGGGACATGCAGGTAAGCATCTTTTATGTCCAGGGACACCATAAAGTCCCCTTCTTCCAGATTCGCTATCACTGCTCTGAGTGATTCCATCTTGAACTTGAATTTTTGTATGTACAGGTTCAAAGATTTCAGATTTAGAATAGGTCTTACCGAGCCGTCCGGCTTCGGTACCACAAATAGCGTGGAGTAATACCCCTTTCCCTGTTGTAGGAGGGGTACCTTGACTATCACCTGCTGAGAAAACAGCTTGTGAATGGCTTCCAATACCGTCGCCCTGTCTGAGGGAGACGTTGGCAAAGCAGACTTTAGGAACCGGCGAGGGGGAGACTTCTCGAATTCCAACCTGTAACCCTGAGATACTACCTGCAGGATCCAGGGGTCCACCTGTGAGCAAGCCCACTGCGCGCTGAAATTCTTGAGTCGACCCCCCACCGTTCCTGAGTCCGCTTGTAAAGCCCCAGCGTCATGCTGAGGGCTTTGCAGAACCCGCGGAGGGCTTCTGTTCCTGGGAAGGAGCTGCTTGCTGCCCTCTCTTACCCTTTCCTCTGCCTCGGGGCAGATATGACTGTCCTTTTGCCCGCTTGTTCTTATAGGACCGAAAGGACTGCGGCTGAAAAGACGGTGTCTTTTTCTGTTGGGAGGGGGTCTGAGGTAAAAAGGTGGATTTCCCGGCAGTTGCCGTGGCCACCAAATCCGATAGACCGACGCCAAATAATTCCTCCCCTTTATATGGCAATACTTCCATATGCCGTTTGGAATCCGCATCACCTGACCACTGTCGTGTCCATAAACTTCTTCTGGCAGATATGGACATCGCACTTACTCTCGATGCCAGAGTGAGAAATATCCCTCTGAGCATCTCGCATATAAAGAAAAGCATCCTTTAATTGCTCTAAAGTCTGTAAAATACTGTCGCTATCCAGGGTATCAATATTTTCAGTCAGGGAATCCGACCAGACCACTCCAGCACTGCACATCCAGGCTGAGGCGATGGCTGGTCGCAGTATAACACCAGTATGTGTGTATATACTTTTTAGAGTAGTTTCCAGCCTCCTATCAGCTGGATCCTTGAGGGCGGCCGTATCAGGAGACGGTAACGCCACTTGTTTTGATAAGCGTGTGAGCGCCTTATCCACCTTAGGGGGTGTTTCCCAGCGCGCCCTAACCTCTGGCGGGAAAGGGTATAATGCCAATAACTTTTTTGAAATTAGCCCTTTTCTATCTGGGTTAACCCACGCTTCATCACATACATCATTCAATTCCTCTGATTCAGGAAAAACTACTGGTAGTTTTTTCACCCCCCACATAATACCCCTTTTTGTGGTACTTGTAGTATCAGAGATATGCAAAGCCTCCTTCATTGCCGTGATCATATAACGTGTGGCCCTACTGGAAAATACGTTTGTTTCTTCACCGTCGACACTAGATTCAGTGTCCGTGTCTGGGTCTGTATCGACCGACTGAGGTAAAGGGCGTTTTACAGCCCCTGACGGTGTCTGAGACGCCTGGGCAGGTACCAACTGGTTTGACGGCCGTCTCATGTCGTCAACTGATTTTTGTAATGTGCTGACATTATCACGTAATTCCATAAACAAAACCATCCATTCCGGTGTCGACTCCCTAGGGGGTGACATCACCATTACCGGCAATTGCTCTGCCTCCACACCAACATCGTCCTCATACATGTCGACACACACGTACCGACACACAGCAGACACACAGGGAATGCTCTATTGAAGACAGGACCCCACTAGCCCTTTGGGGAGACAGAGGGAGAGTTTGCCAGCACACACCCAAGCGCTATAATATATATGGGAACAACCCTATATAAGTGTTGTATCCTTATAGCAGCTTAAATATAGTAATATCGCCAAAAAAAAACGTGCCCCCCCCCTCTCTGTTTTACCCTGTTTCTGTAGTGCAGTGCAGGGGAGAGTCCTGGGAGCCTTCCTCACAGCGGAGCTGAGCAGGAAAATGGCGCTGTGTGCTGAGGAGAATAAGCCCCGCCCCCTATTTCGGCGGGCTCTTCTCCGGAGTCTGTGAGATCTGGCAGGGGTTAAATACATCCATATAGCCTCAAGGGCTATATGTGATGTATTTTTAGCCATAAAAAGGTATTATACATTGCTGCCCAGGGCGCCCCCCCAACGCCCTGCACCCTCCGTGACCGCTGTGTGAAGTGTGCTGACAACAATGGCGCACAGCTGCAGTGCTGTGCGCTACCTCAGGAAGACTGAAAAGTCTTCTGCCGCCTGCTTCTGGACCTCTTCCATCTTCGGCATCTGCAAGGGGGGTCGGCGGCGCGGCTCCGGGACGAACCCCAGGGTGAGACCTGTGTTCCGACTCCCTCTGGAGCTAATGGTGTCCAGTAGCCTAAGAAGCCAATCCATCCTGCACGCAGGTGAGTTCACTTCTCTCCCCTAAGTCCCTCGATGCAGTGAGCCTGTTGCCAGCAGGACTCACTGAAAATAAAAAACCTAAAAACTTTTTCTAAGCAGCTCTTTAGGAGAGCCACCTAGATTGCACCCTGCTCGGACGGGCACAAAAACCTTACTGAGGCTTGGAGGAGGGTCATAGGGGGAGGAGCCAGTGCACACCACCTGATCCTAAAGCTTTATTTTTGTGCCCTGTCTCCTGCGGAGCCGCTAATCCCCATGGTCCTGACGGAGTCCCCAGCATCCACTAGGACGTTAGAGAAATACCGTTATCAACAGTAAGTTCTTACCATAACATATATTTCTCCGGCAGGGTCCACAGGTTATCCACAGGATAACATTGGGATTTCCCAAAGCAATTTAGTGTTGGGGACGCTCCTGATTGGACAGGAGAATCCTTCGCCCGGATTCAGCGTCATGAGAGGCAAAGGTATCTATGGCATAATGTCTAATGAATTTGTTAACGGAAGACCATGTGGCTGCCTTACATATCTGTTCTGCTGAAGCACCACGTTGTGCTGCCCATGATGGACCTACCTTACGAGTAGAGTGAGCAGAGACATTAGCCGGAACAGGTAGATCAGCTTGAGAATATGCTTCTGAAATCGTCATCTGAAGCCATCTTGCCAGTGTCTGCTTATCAGCAGGCCATCCCGTTTTGTGAAATCCGTAGAGAATGAAGAGAGAATCTGTCTTTCTGATGGCACTGGTACGATCCACATAGATCCTTAAGGCACGGACCACGTCCAGCGATGCATCTCCCGCAGAAAGGTCCGGTACCTGGAAAGCCGGGACTACAATTTCTTCATTAAGGTGGAATTTAGACACCAACTTAGGAAGATACCCAGATCTAGTTCTGAGAACTGCTTTATCTGGATAAAAAAATCAGAAATGGGGAACGACATGACAATGCCCCTAAATCTGACACTCTTCCAGCTGACGCTATGGCCAGTAGAAAGAGAACTTTAGCTGTCAACCATTTAAGATCCACTCTATTAAGTGGTTCAAATGGGGCAATTTGAAGGGCCTTTAGGACTAAACTTAAGTCCCGCGGTGCTGTAGGAGGAACAAAAGGAGGTTGAATGCACAGCATTCCCTGGACAAAAGTGCGCACATCCTGTAGGTTGGCAATTTTCTTTTGGAACCATACAGTCAATGCTGACACTTGCACTCTCAAGGAAGCCACCGTCAAACCTTTATCCATTCCTGCCTGAATGAATGCTAAGACCCTGGAAACTCTGAAAGACCTAGGGTCAAATTTCCGTTTACTGCACCATGGAATATAGGCTTACCATATTCGGTGATAAATTCGAGCTGAGGAGGGTTTCCTTGCTCTGAGTACTGTTTGAATTACCTGTTGTGAGAATCCTCTTGACTTCAGGATAAAGGTTTCAAGAGCCACGCCGTCAAAGACAGTCGCTCCAGATGTCTGCGATAACAAGGACCCTGCGTCAGTAGATCTGGACGTTGAGGGAGTAGGAATGGAGCATCCATCGACATCCTCTGCAGATCTGTGTACCAATGCCTTCTGGGCCAAGCCGACACTATTAGTATCACGGCACCCGTTCCTTGTTTCATCTTTCTCACCACCCTGGGTAATAAGGTGATTGGAAGAAACACAGATGAAAGTCCCATCTCACCGACAGGGCATCCACAAAGATCGCTTTGGGATCCTTTGTTCTTGACCCGTATGCAAGAACTTTGTTGTTCTGACGGGACGCCATGAGATCTATCTCTGGCAACCCCCACTTGTTGACTAGGATCTGGAAGACCTCCGGGTGTAGAGCCCATTCGCTTGCCTGAATGGCGTGTCGACTGAGAAAGTCCGCTTCCCAGTTTAGTACTCCCGGTACGAACTCTGCAGACAAAGCTGAATGATGAAGTTCTGCCCACTTTAGTGTGTGACTTACCTCCTTCATAGCTTTTTGGCTGCGAGTTCCTCCCTGATGGTTGAGGTACGCTACTGCCGTTGCATTGTCCGAGTGGATCTGAACTGGTTTTCCCCGAAGGATGTCCTTTGCCTGAATCAGTGCCATGTATATGGCCCGAAGTTCCAATATATTTATTGGCAGGCAACCTTCTTCCTTGGTCCATTTCCCCTGGAAACAAAATCTTCCTGACACTGCTCCCCAGCCCTGGGGACTGGCATCCGCTGTCAGAATTTTCCAAGCTAATATCCAAAAGGGTCTCCCTTTGTCTAGATGGAATGTCTGTAGCCACCAGGATAACAACCTCCTTACTTCCACAGTAAGGACCATAGTCTACGTTTTTATCATCTGATGAAACCCATTCCATTTGGTAAAGATCAGATGCTGCAGAGGCCTTGAGTGGAAGTGTGCATACTCCACCATGTCGAATGTTGACACCATCAATCCCATCACATGCATTGCTGCGTGAATAGATACCCTTTGACTGTGTAGCAGCTCCAGAATCCTTGACTGAACCCTGGATATCTTGTTCAGAGGTAAAATTACTCTTTGAAGGCTTGAATCCAGTACAGCCCCCAAGTGAGTCATCTGCTGTGACGGAACCAGAGACGATTTTGCCCAATTTATGAGCCACCCGTGCTTCTGCAGACACATTGTCTGTTGCAGATGACACAGGAGCAATTCCTGTGACTGTGCCAGGATTAAAAGATCGTCGAGGAAACGGCACTCATAAAGCCTCCCAACTCCCTATATCCACATCCCCAACCAGCCAAAAGACACTCCAGAGGCTTGCCTGACCCTGCTGCCGGCACCTGGGGAGCCTGCGGAGTCGGGGAGCGCTTTTCAGCGCTCCTGCGGACTGCGGCCTACCTCCCCAAACGGAAGCCGGGGCCAGGAGTAGAGCGGAAGCTGGACGAACCCGCCCGGCGCACACGGACACCCTGCTGAGACCGGGCTTCCCTCCCCGCACCCATCGGGACCTGCACACGGGATCTGGAGACGGACCCCCCCGCAGCGGTGAGTTTGTTACATAGCTGGAGCTCGCCCCGCGATCGTCGCACCGGCTGTCTACACCGAGTCGCTAGGACTCTCGTGTGCTGGCTGCCTCCCGCTTGCAGCTCTGAGACGCGGCGGCTTCACCCGCCCGAACCGCCTGACTGCCTGGGAGGGGAGACGCGTCATCCTCACCAGCCACACGCCGCATAGACCTCGGGGCCCGCTGCACTCCTGGACACCTGCCTTTGGAGGGTCCCGGCCGGGGATCACTGCCCCGTCGGACATATGAGAGTACGCTCTCTCCCTACTACCATACTCCCGCACAGCTGTTAAAGGGGTCTAATTACCCCTCTACCTCTGGGGTCGTGATCTCAGAGCTGGAAGAGACCCCCACCACCTTCCTGCAGGCCACGGCCTAGTTCCCATCCAGAATCCGGGGACTCCCTTTAAACACTCTGCCCGGCAGACATCAGGGCTCATCAAACCACAGGCTCCATAGTATAGCCCAAGTCACAGGCTCCCTCTAGTGGTTAACCCGGGGCAAATTACTGGTGAAATATATCTCTGCTTATACAAAAGATATTAAATGGTCTCACCTCGATATCTCAGAGCCTATGACGCTATAAGATATGCACCTGAATTGGCTACCGTGGCCATTGATGTCGTAATGTGCTGCTGAAGCCAACCCACGGGGAGCCATACCGCTGAAGGCACTCTCATGCTAAACATGTGATCATATCTCACCTCGTCAACTCGATACAGGGAAATTAAGCTACTTAAGTGATGCCCAAGAATAAGAAATCTTCTCAGAAGACTGGCAAACCGACTCTTCGGGGGAACATGTCGCAATCTGCAATGAGGCCCTTCCTACAACCTACTTCTCCCGCTCCAACTGACAACCCCCCTGCAGCAACCTCCCCCTCTCTCTCACTAGCCCCTCACCCATCTTCCCCAAACGCGAACGCACCGCAAGCTCTCTCATCGGGTGGCAAGGATCTGCAAGACATATTGGCTTATATGAAGACCCTACCCACTAAACAAGATTTACAAGACACGGTGAGACGCGAGCTGGCTGCCATGAGACAGGACATTTCACACATATCTGACCAAGTATCGAGCCTGGAAGATCACCAAACCTCCTCTGATACAATTCTAAAATCATTGACGACTGTAATTGAAACCCAATCATCGGAGATCCGCTCCCTACAACTGCGGCTGACAGATTTGGACAACAGAGGGAGACGAAACAATATCCGCGTGCGAGGCCTACCGGAAGAGGTTCCTCCAACAGGGCTGATCGAAGCCCTTACGAAGATCTTTAACGAGATCCTGGGTAACGACCCCAATGATATCATCACCTTTGACAGGGCCCATCGCGCCCTGAAACCAAGAGGCCTCTCCGCGGATAGACCACGTGATGTCATATGCAGGTTGCATTATTTCTCCCAAAAAGAGGATATCATGCGCAAAGTTCGCCAACTTGATGGAGTAGACTTCAACGGCTCCGTGATACAAATTTATCAAGACTTGTCTTGGCACACATTACAACAACGAAAAGCCCTTAAACCCCTGACGGAAGAATTCCGCAAACGTCAGTTGAAATATCGGTGGGGCTTCCCCTTCAGCCTCCAGGTCTCCTCAGCTGGAAAAACCCACACCCTCAACTCCTACTTGGACCTCCCAGAGTTCTGCACGGGACTTGGCATACCAAAACCTGATTTACGCGATTGGGACTTCCCTATTCCAGAGCTACCATCTATCCAGCCCCTGAACCTAGGACCACCTTGGCAGGTGGTGCGGAAAGGTGGAGGGAAGGGCACTAAAAGTCCTCCCCCCAACAAGGAATCACTTGTCACCTGACCGATTATCCTAGACCCTTTGTTTGTCCAAGTTCTACTTTAGATACCTCTACAGGTTACAAAGTGTCACTGTTCTTAGATTACAGCGCAATATCATTACACGCTACTGAAGAACTACCATGTGAACTTCCGCTGTAACAGAGGCTCCGGCCTCACCTCCCCCACATGTTTTGGGTCGTTGATTATCATTACTATTCCTTGTTCAATTAATACGAGATTTCCTGCATTTTTCACTATTTGAAGATTTCCTCTTGTTGATGAGGTATAAGGTTTACAGTTTATTATGTATACTCAGTTCAGCTTATATAAGTATATCGCTTAATATAATGTCTTCTCTCATTTTCATTATGCCTTTGGCGGTGGCTCCCTTGTCCGCCCCACACCCGTCCCTGGCTGTTTTGCCTCTTGGATACCCAACCCTTAGACGGAATGGTTGTCCCAACGCGGGTTTTTTTTTTTAATGTTTTTTGAATGTTCTTACTGATCTCTTTTTCTCCATGCCCTGTCCCCTTTTTTTTCCTTCCTGTCCCTCTTTCTTCCCTTTCACTGACCATTCTAGACTCAACGCATTCCACCATAGCACTTACCCTCCATGACGTCCGCAGGCAAAATTAAAGTCGCTTCGATCAATGCGAAGGGTCTTAATGTACCGGAGAAAAGATCATCCCTTTTGAGGTCCCTGTGGGCCGATAGAGTAGATGTAGCAATGGTCCAGGAGACGCATTTTAAAATCTCAGCTAAGAACCCTCCTTTGACCAACTACCGCTATCCCCAGGCTTTTTACAATAACAACCCAGACTCTAAATCAAAGGGCGTGGCGATAGTGTTCTCCAGGACCCTCCAGCTGTCAGACATGTCAGTCCATAAATTGGTCCCGGGCCGTCTTCTGATGGTCCGTTGTAAAATAGGCTCCTGTCCATACACATTTATTGCACTTTACGCCCCCAACAAGGACCAGGTCCCATTCTTCCGCACCGCACTCTCCCAAATAGAACCACTCCTTTCAGGTGTGACTGTTCTTGGAGGTGACCTGAACTGGATAATGGATCCATCATTGGATTCATCTTCCAACGCCCCCCGGACCTCTCAACGCCAGTACCGACAGGTTAGACGATTGTTTCATGACCTCCAACTGGCTGACTCCTGGCGGGTTCTCCACCCCTCAACCAGAGACTACTCCTTCTACTCCCCTCCACACAAAGCATATTCCCGTCTCGATTATTTATTTCTGGGTCACAGGCATCTCCCCTTATTGATAGACTCCTCCATCGGCCCGATAACCTGGTCCGACCATGCTCCTGTACACATGACACCGACCCCGCAGACTACCCCAGGTCAATGGACCTGGCGTCTCAATGAATCATTGTTGCAAGACCAGTATTGCAGGGGCGAAATAGAAAAAG
The DNA here is from genome assembly GCF_028390025.1 of Pseudophryne corroboree. Taxonomy (NCBI): domain Eukaryota; kingdom Metazoa; phylum Chordata; class Amphibia; order Anura; family Myobatrachidae; genus Pseudophryne; species Pseudophryne corroboree. Next base: position 8,632,468 of record NC_086449.1, read on the forward strand.
CTCTGGCTGAGTTCTTCTCCATAAATGACACTGCAGACCTCTCAAAAATTACCTTATGGGAAGCGCATAAATGCACCATACGAGGTAAACTCATACAGTTGGGGACATTTGTGAAGAAACAGAAGTCAGCACTAATCACTAAATTATTAGACCAACTACACCACCTCGAGTCCCTACACAAATCGACCCTTTCGGAGACTGATTACCTAGCTCTACTAGATACACGGGCCCAACTAAAGAAAACCCTTACTGATAGTATCCAACTATCTGTCCGAAAATGTAACTCTAAATACTACCAGTGGGGTAATAAACCTGGTCGCCTTCTGGCCCAGGCCCTCAAAGCCCAGCGTTCCTCCCTGTATATTAACACTGTAAAAGATCTTGGGAATATCCTCCGATTCAAAACCCCAGAAATTGCGGCAAGCTTCAAACAGTACTACTCCCTTTTATATAATCTAGAAAATCGGCCGGACAATACCGCTTCTCCATGCGACTTATCACGGGCAAAGGCGTACCTAGAAAAAGTGTCCTACCCCGTCTTGTCACCTTTGGACAGGGAGGCTTTGGAACAACCCTTCACCCAACAAGAACTGGAGAATGTCCTGGCCTCAACCCCGCCTGGTAAGAGCCCAGGACCAGATGGCTTCACCCTCACCTATTATAAACAATTCAAGGACCTCACATCCCCTTATCTCCTCCAGGCCTTTAATTCAATATCCGCAAACACCCATTTCTCCAACCAATCCTTAGAGGCGCATATCTCCGTGTTGCCTAAGCCCGGCAAAGATCCCTCGGTGTGCTCCAGCTATAGACCCATATCTCTCCTAAACGTCGATGTCAAGCTCTTTGCAAAATTAATGGCAAACAGACTGAACGCATTCCTGCCTTCCCTGATCCATAGCGATCAGGTGGGGTTTGTCCCGGGCCGCGAGGCCAAAGATAATACCACTAAGGTACAGAGCTTGATTCATATCGCGTCCCGGGGCGGCCCACCCACAGTGTTATTATCCACTGATGCCGAAAAGGCTTTTGACCGGGTCGGCTGGGGCTTTATGAGGTCTGTACTGGAGCATATCGGATTGGGTCCCCGGATGCTTAACAGGATAATGGGCCTTTATAGATCTCCCACAGCACGGGTCCGCGTAAACGGATCCTTATCGGATTCCTTCCCCATAGGCAATGGGACACGACAAGGCTGCCCACTATCCCCTCTACTATTTGTTCTCTGTATCGAAGCTTTCGCTAGAGCCATTAGAGCCAATGACGGCATTACGGGCTTGACGATTGGCGATACGGAACACAAACTTTCCCTGTTCGCGGATGACCTGCTAGCCACAATAACACACCCGATCTCCTCCCTCCCCCATTTTATGCGAGAGCTATCCCACTTCGGTTCACTCTCCAACTTTAAAATCAACATGTCCAAATCATGCGCCTTAAACATTTCTTCTCCCCCCGACACCGTAGCTAAACTTAAACGATCCTTCCCCTTTAATTGGAACACTTCTCATCTGTCTTACCTAGGAATACAGTTGCCAAATGACCTATCTCATCTATACGCCTTAAACTTTACCCCCCTCCTTCGAACACTCAGGGCTGACTATAGCAGATGGTACCTCAAACCACTCTCTTGGCTGGGAAGGGTGAACGTCGTAAAGATGAATACCCTCCCCAAACTACTCTACAAACTACAGACCCTTCCCATACAGATCCCAGACTCCTAGTTCAGATCCATCCAACTGTTAATACAACAATTTATCTGGTCTCGGAGACGGCCAAGAATAAGCCGATCCATTATGATCCGCTCCACCCGAAATGGCGGTTTCCAATTGCCTGACATCAGAGGCTACTATTGGGCAATAATGCTCAATAGGGTTCTGGACTGGACGAGGAGTAGAGAAACAAAGCAATGGGTGGATATAGAGGGGCTATATATGCAACAATTCCCAGAGATCTTTCCCTAGCTCCCCTCCCTGCCTAAACCCCCTTCCCCCCACCCAACTATTACAGTGACCCTATCGTTTTGGAAAAAGGCGCGCCGCTGGCCCTTTCTCTCTTCCGATTTTGGCCCATTGACCTCTTTTTTAGCAAACCCCGACTTTCAGCCCGGTTTGACTCCCTCCCACTTCCGTGACTGGGCCCTCGAAGGCCTCTTTAGAGTAGGCCAGATGACAACCTCCACAGGCGTTAAACAATTCTCAGAAATACGGTTAAAATGGGAAGTCCCGCAACGTGACTTTTGGAAATACCTACAGCTTAGACACTTTTTGCACTCAGAGCGTAGGTATCTCCGAGCCTCACGCGAGTTAACACAGTTTGAGAGGATGTGTGTCGTCACATGCCCCCCCCAGCACACTATCTCCTCACTTTATAAACTACTACAGACCCCAAACGCCCAGACACCCATATCCTTCAAGCTGGCCTGGGAAAGAGACCTCGGGATCTCCCTGACAGATAGACTGGCAGACGATATTTCTCAAATCCCACAAAAGCTCAGTCTGCATACAAGTCAGGGAAACCCAATATAAGCTCTTAATGAGATGGTACAGGCATCCCTCTCTCCTCCACTTCATGTATCCTGGAGTGACGGACAGATGCTGGAGATGTCTCAGCGCTACAGGCTCCCTGATGCATATCTGGTGGGACTGTCCCCTACTAAAACCATTCTGGAGGGATGTTATATCCACCTCTCAAGACATACTCCACACACCCGTTCCCACAGACCCAGCATTCTGGTTACTTTCCCACTCCTCTATCTCACTGGCTCAACATAACACGTCGTTACTTCGACACCTGTCTAATGCAGCGAGGGCGATCATCCCCACATTATGGAGATCACAACTCCCACCCACTAGGAAACTATGGTTTAACAGAATTAATCATTATATGAATATGGAAAACATTCTCCTGGTCTCCAGAGATAAACTCTTGGAGTTCATGACCATGTGGATGCCCTGGTTAGAGTATATGTCCTCTAGAGATTACAAGGACTATGTCTATGCTGCCAAATGATCTCAACGCACAATCGATCGAATGGATAGATTGTACCACATTCCCTCCCCAATTCAACTGTCCCCCCTAGTTTGGTCACATTATGTTTTCTCTCTACTATTCCCCTCATTTCTTTCCTCTCTTCTCTCTACAGCTTCTATACAATGCCATTTAAGATTGCAATTACACCATAATATGGATAGATGGCGAAGGGATACTAGATGAAAGTTATAGAAACACCTACTTACGCTAATGCCTACATTAACCCCCCAGCAATGGGGATGATGCGCCTCCCTACTTTTTAAGGCTATGATGTATTAGACCTTCATTTGTGTCCTGACGACTTTCTTCCTCATCTGTTAAAATGTGATGCAATCTTTGTACTGCTATGCTGTTCTAAATAAAAACAGATTATACAAAAAAAAAGATCGTCGAGGTATGGAAAAATTCTTATCCCCTGCTGGCGGAGATAAGCTGCCATTACCACCATAAGTTTGGTAAATACTCTGGGGGCTGTAGCTAACCCAAAAGGTAGGGCCTGGAACTGAAAATGCTGTTGGAGTATAGCAAACCTGAGATAGCGCTGATGGGACCGAGCTATAGGAACATGTAAGTAAGCATCCTGGATATCCAGGGATACCATATAATCCCCTGGCTCCATGGCCAAAATGATGGAACGTAACGTCTCCATGTGAAACAGAGGTACCCAAATGTATTTGTTCAGCACTTTGAGATTGCGAATGGGCCGAAATGACCCATTTGGCTTCTGAACTAGAAACAGGTTGGCGTAAAACCCCCTGTCCTCGTTGTGCAGGAGGAACTGGAATGATTACTCCTGACTGAAGCAATTTCTGAACTGCCTCTAACAAAGCCATGGCCTTCGTCTCTACCCGAGATGGGCTGGTACAAAAAAACCTTCGAAGAGGGTGCTTCTTGAAGGCAAAAGCATAACCTAGAGCTACTGCTTCCTGCACCCAGACATCTGTTATAGACTGCTGCCAGATCTGTGCAAACTGAAGAAGTCCATTTCCTAGGAATTCTAAACTTCTTACTGGACGTAGCCCAAGCCTCTTCCATAATTTCCGTCAGCTGATCTGACCCAGGAAACTCAGTCTTAACTGCTTTGGGACGTTTAAACTCAGGTGTCTTGGTTTTTAACACAGGCTCTGCTGATTCTTCCAAGGATAGAATGGCTTTCATTGCCCTAATTAAGTCAGCTATATCCACTGAGCTGAGACCTTCCTCCTCCTCTTTGTACGCCGAACCAGAGTTTAATGAGCTTTCATCCTCCGATGAATCGTCATCTGAAACATGTGTAGCCTGCCGATTGGTGCAAATCCGCTGTCGCTTCATCATATCCCAATGTTTTCCTGTGGACCCTGCCGGAGAAATAACAAGCCGCCCACTGGGGAGTGTGCTTTCGCTTTGTAGAAGTGAGAACGCCTGTGCAGCAGAGCGCCTGCAAAATCTTTTTGTGCAAAACAAGACCAGTCCTGTAGTTACTCTTCGTGTGCGTTTATTCTAACGATGGAGGGACGGCTTTTGACGTCACACACGCACCCAGCCACGCCTGCGTTTTTCTAAGCACTCCCTGAAAAAGGTCAGTTGACGCCCAGAAATGCCCACTTCATGTCAATCTTCCTGCGTTTGGCCGTGCAACTGGAATGTTCGTTACACTCTGTGCAAACCCACGATGCTCATTGTACCCGTACGACGCGCATGCGCAGTAATGGCAATTTTTAGCCTGATCGCTTCGCTGCGAACAACGGCAGCTAGCGATCAACTCGGAATGACCCCCAATGTCCTAAGCCCTGAAGACATAAAGTGCACGGAGATAAATGACCAGCCAATCAGCTCCTAACTGTCACGTTACAGGCTGCGTTTGAAAAAGGACAGTTGAGAGCAGATTGTCTGGTACTTTTTACTGGGGTCTTACGGCCTAAGGGTTTTTTTGCACTGCTGCGATCAGATAGTCGCCGCCCATAGGGGAGGGTATTTTCGCCTTGCAAGTGTGCGATCGCCTGTGTAGCAGAGCTGTACAAACAGATCTTGTGCAGTTTCTGAGTAGCTCAGGACTTACTCAGCCGCTGCGATCACATCAGTCTGTTCGGGGCCGGAACTGACGTCAGGAACCCTCCCTGTAAACAATTGGATACGCCTGCGTTTTTCCAACCGCTCCCTGAAAACGGTCAGTTGACACCCGCAAACGCCCTCTTCCTGTCAATCTCCTTGTGAACGGCTGTGCGAATGGATTCTTCGCACAAACCCATCGCTGAGCGTCGATCAGCTTTGTACCCGTGCGACGCGCCTGCACAGTTCTGACCTGATCGCAGCGCTGCACAAAAACGCAAGCGAACGATCAGGTCTGAATTACCCCCTTAGTACAATGGGGTATAGATGGGGTCCAAAAGAGCCGATGCACTTTAAATTTCTTCAGCTGGGTGTGCTGGCTCCTCCCCTCTATGCCCCTCCCACAGCCAGTGGTTATTTTCGGTATGCTGTTTGGGCAACAGTATACCTGCACCGTGGGAGCGGCTACCGGCCTCTTAAGGCGTCAGAGCGGCTTCCCCGCTGCAGGACCACCATCCTGAGAGGTAGTTGTACAGCGGGGCACTGCGCCTTAGCGGTTGAAAACGCAGCACGCCGCACACCCCTAACAGATGCCTGAAGGTGAGAAGAGTGGGGAGTACAAACCGGGGGCCCCACTAGGGGAATCCCCCAGTTATTGTTGCAGCGCAATCACAGGGGCGGCATACGGACGCTCCACGGAAGGATCCGCTATAGCTCCCCTGTATACACTGGCCAGCGGTGGTGAAAATGGGTATCCATACTTTGTTTTACACCTATTAGGAGACACTGCCATTATAAATAACTGTATAGCTCCGGCGCCATTACAGGGGGCGGAGCTTCCCCAGAGCGGGACCAGCAGCATTTTGGCGCCTTCCTCTGCTTACAGCTGCAAGGACACACAGCTCCTCCAGGACACTCAGGATACAGGAAACTGGTACAAGGGTGTAAATAAGGGGGAGAGCAGCTATTATACAGACTATAGTGTCCTGAAAAGGACAAGAACTTCGGTGTTACACCGTGATGTAGACAGCCTGCAGTCTTACGGAGTCTGCCAGGCTTGGGTGTGCTTTTCCTCTCTCTGTGTGTTCTTCTCATATACAGTAAGGGCAGGCTTGCTATTCAATATACTTGTCTGTGTCTACTGTAAGCATGGTTAAACACCAATTATGCACTGTATGTCACACCAGATTCTCTCCCTCTCATGTGAACAATGCAGCCAGTCCTCCCAAGTTAGTGAGGAGGCTGGAAGGGAGGGTCAGGAGCCATCCTGGCTCGGTGCCATAAAAAATAGGATTTTGGTACTTACCAGGTAAATCCTTTTCTTTGAATCCATAGGGGTCACTGGAGTACTCTTGGGGATATGGACGGGCTTCCGCAGGAAACAGCACTGAATATTTAAATTTAGTAACACTCCACCCCTCCATATCCCTGGTCACTACCCAGTGTTTTTTACTGAGCCGAACAGGAATTAAGAGAGGTTAATAATGGAGTATTACATATAACATAACTGACAATAACGAAGTTAACACATAACGTTACTGACAACTAAACAGTTGACACCCTAACCAGCACTTGTAACTTGAACCAGTCGGTGAAAATGTGTTACCGTAAGATCCTTAGAACTAACCACAAGTAGGTAAACTGCTCTGGGTGGGCGTCCAGTGACCCCTATGGATTCAAAGAAAAGGATTTACCTGGTAAGTACCAAAATCCTATTTTCTTTTTCATCCACTAGGGGTCACTGGAGTACTCTTGGGACGTACCAAAGCTTCCCCCGTGGGCGGGAGAGCAGTTTGGCACTCGTAACACTAGGCGGCCAAAGCTAGATGCTGATGCCGCAAAAGTATCAAACTTGTAAAAGCGCACAAACGTGTGCACTGAAGACCATGTAGCCGCCCTGCAAAGCTGCGTCGCAGAAGCCCCACGACCAGCTGCCCATGAAGTACCCACAGAACGTGTGGAATGAGCGGTTACTGACGTAGGCGGTTGTAACCTAGCATGAAGGTAAGCCTGGCTTATGGTCAGTTTTATCCATCTGGATAAAGTTTGTTTAGATGCTGGCCAACCCATTTTGGCAGCATCATAGAGAACAAATAACGTATCCGTCTTACGAACTGCAGACGTTCGGGATACATAAACGCGTAATGCGCGAACCACATCCAGAGTTCCAGAATGTGCTGTCAACACAGGCACTACTATTGGTTGATTGATGTGAAAAGATGACACTACCTTTGGTAAGAAGGCGGGATTCGTCCGAAGTTCCGCTCTGTCATCATGAAACACCAAATACGGTGGCTTGCATGACAAGGCACCCAAATCCGAAACACGCCTCGCCGAAGCTAAGGCTAATAGAAAAATTGTTTTCCAAGTGAGAAACTTTATATCCACTTGTTGTAAGGGTTCAAAATATGAAGACTGTAAGAACTCCAAAACCAGATTCAAGTCCCATGGCGCTGTAGGTGGAATGAATGGAGGCTGTACCCTGAGTACACCTTGGAGAAAAATGCGTATCGACGGCAATAGCGCCAATCGTCTTTGAAAATAAATTGACAAAGCAGAAACCTGCACCTTTAGTGTAGATAAACGCAAGCCTCCATCTAAGCCTGTTTGTAGAAACAACAACAAGCGACATACCTTGAAAGCTGAGGTCGGAAATTTCCGAACCTCACACCAACCTATATATGCATGCCATATTCTGTAATAATGAGCTGCCGTAACCGGCTTCCTAGCTCGTAACATGGTTGGTATAACTGAATCTGGAATGCCCTCTCTTCTTAAGAGGGCGGTCTCAACAGCCACCCCGTCAAACGCAGCCGCGCTAAATCGGGGTAGAGAAACGGACCCTGTTGTAACAGGTCTGGACGTATCGGGAGCGGCCACGGATCGTCTGCGAGTAATCCTCGAAGATCCGAGAACCAAGCTCTCCGAGGCCAATGAGGCGCCACTAGTATGACTGTGAGCGACTCTCTTTTGATCCGTTTTAGCACCAGAGGGAGCAACGGAAACGGTGGAAACAGATACACCAGACTGTACGGCCACGCGACAGTGAGAGCATCCACCGCGACTGCCTTTGGATCTCTTGTTCTGGACACATACTGGGGCGTTTGATGATTGTGTCGAGATGCCATCAGGTCCACCTGAGGATATCCCCATCGCTGAACCAACATGTGAAACACTTCTGGATTTAATGACCATTCGCCTGGGTGAAAATCCCGACGACTGAGATAATCCGCTTCCCAGTTGTCCACACCCGGAATGAACACGGCCGACAATATCACCTGGTGGCATTCCGCCCAATTGAGGATTCGAGCTACTTCCCGCATTGCCATGCGGCTTCTCGTTCCTCCTTGTTTGTTGATGTATGCGACCGCCGTCGCATTGTCCGACTGCACTTGGACCGGCTGAGAGCGAATCATGTGCACTGCTTGTCGTAGCGCATTGAAAATGGCGCGGAGTTCTAGAACATTTATCGACAGCAATTTCTCGTGATCCGCCCAGAGACCCTGGAGCTGACAATTTTGAATTACCGCTCCCCAACCTCTGAGACTGGCGTCCGTAGTTAGAATTATCCAATTGCAAACTCCGAACCGTCTTCCTGCGGTTAAATTGTGTTCCTTGAGCCACCATAGCAGAGAAACTCTTGCTATTGGTGACAACCTCACCCTGTGGTGAATCTGCAGATGCGAGCCCGACCACTGGGCAAGCACGTTCAGCTGAAATGGACGAGAGTGAAATCTCCCGAACTGAAGCGCCTCGAAAGCTGCCACCATTGTGCCTAACAGGCGAATGCACAAGTGTACCGACACTGTGCGTGGTTTGAGTACTAATTGTACTAGATGGCGTAGCATTTGTACTTTCTGTTGTGGTAGGTAAATCCTTTGATTGACCGTATCGAGAATCATACCTAGGAACTGAAGGCGTTGCGACGGAATTAGATGTGATTTCTTGAAATTTACAATCCAACCGTGGTGAACCAGTACATTGTATGTTAGCAGCGCCTGTTGGGTAAGTATCTGTTGAGACGGAGCTTTGATGAGCAGATCGTCTAAATACGGAATTATTGTCACTCCCAGGGATCTGAGGTGAGCTATCATCACAGACATTACTTTGGTGAATACCCGAGGCGCTGATGACAGGCCAAACGGCAGAGCCTGAAACTGGTAATGGTTCTGGCGTATCGCAAATCGTAAGAATTTCTGATGAGGCTGCCAAATTGGAATGTGTAAGTACGCATCCTTGAGGTCTAGCGCAATCATAAATTCCTTGGTCTCTAACCCCGCAATCACTGATCGTAGAGACTCCATTTTGAATCTGTAGTAAGTTACGTACTGATTGAGTCCCTTTAAGTTCAATATTGGTCTGACTGAGCCATCCGGCTTCGGGACCACAAATAGACTTGAATAATAACCCTGACCCTGTTGGTGTACAGGGACCGGAATCAACACTGCCGAATTCAGTAAGGATTGAATGGCAATTTGCAAAACTGTCCTCTTGTCGTCCGACAGAGGCAATCCTGTCTTGAAAAACCGCAGAGGCGGCAGACAGTCGAACTCTATTTTGTATCCTTTTAACACTAAATTGCGAATCCAGCCCTCCGCGGATGTGTGGAACCACGCCCCATGGAACTTCTGAAGGCGTGCTCCCACAATTGGAGAACCGAGATGGGCTGGTAACCCGTCATGCCACTGGCTTGTCGGTAACCTTAGCGTCTTGGCGAGTTGTGTTGGTTTGATGGAAACCACGTCCTCGACCACGTCTAGCAGGTGTGGCTGATCCTCTGCCACGTCCTCGAAAGGGCTGAGGTCTAAAAGATTTGAACGAAGGTCCAGCGTACCTTCTTCTTGGCGCAGGTGGAGGCAATGGTAAGAATACAGACTTACCTCCCGTAGCCTCCTTAATCCATGCGTCCAATTCTGGACCAAACAACTTCTTGCCATCGTAAGGCAATGCCTCTATACTTCGTTTGACCTCTGCCTCCGCTTGATAAGTACGCAGGTAAAGTGCTCTTCTTGCCGTAACTAGCGAAGATGAAATACGAGAAGTGAGCTGACAGACGTCAGTAGACGCTGTACAGAGATACTCTACAGCCTCAATCATTTGATTTACCTGAATTATCAGGTTTTCGTCATGTAAAGCAGATTTGAGTTCTGTAAGCCATATTATGAGCGCCTTAGTTACCCAAATGCCAACCAATCCAGGTCTTAGCATCACACCTGCTGCTACATACATGGTTTTTAGCATAGTTTCTATCTTGCGATCTGAAGGATCTTTAAGCGTAGTAGCTGCTGGCACTGGTATGGTTAATTTCTTGGTAAGCTTTGACACTGAAGAATCAACTATAGGTGGATTCTCCCATGTACACGTTACCGAGTCTGGAAAAGGATAACTAGACTTAAATCTGCGAGGTATAGAAAACCGTTTATCTGGATTCTGTCTTGTTTCTACTAACATCTCATTTAGAGAATCCGACACCGGAAAACTTACTGGCGTCTTCCGTCGTTTAGTAAACACGACCTGATCATTGGTGAGAGGCTGCTCAGCTTCAGGGAACTTTAGAGACTGCCGTACCGCTCTGATGAGATCATCAATGCCGGAACTGTTAACATCCTCGCTATCTGACTCCACTTCGCCCTCCTCACCCTCCTCGTGTTCCGTGAGGTCAGGTATGGAATCGTCAGAATGCAACATAGCAGACACAGGAAAATCATAAGACATATGAAAATTATCCCGTTTGCCCAAAATGGATTTGGACCTTACGCAAGGCTGAGACGCCTCTGGTAGTTCTGGCGGTCTCACCCTAGACTCAGATCTTAACGTTTCTCGCTCCAGACGAGCAGCGGTCATTTGTCTGAAATCTCTCAAGTACATTCACTAACATACCCCACGGAGGGTCCGGTGAGGAAATTGGTTGTAAAACCGGAGGAGCAATGGTATTATGGACGGAATCCACAAAACATACTGTACATGTGGTAGATGCATCTGGTAACACACTGCCACATATTTTGCAATTATGCTTTTTAGTTTTTGCTGGTGCCTTACTCATTATGGTGACAGACAATACAATACACAAAACACAGACACCTGCACGACTCAGTAAAATAGCAATAAGGTGTCTCTGTATATAAATCTGACCAAGTGCAGTACACGTGGCCAGTACTATGAAATGTGATCCCAAATTCCCACTAACACCCCTGCGCCTTCCGGTGGTGTAGAGATGTAAGACAGGAACCTTCTGGAATCACAGAGGAAGACACAGGAAGCATGATTAATGGCTGCCACAGGAAGCATGGTTAATGGCTGCCATGCTTAAACATATAATCACAGTTTCATACTGATATTATAAACAGTGTCCCTGCCAGCAAAAGCCTCATATATATATTATCTATATAAAATGTGCTTAAACATATCATCACAGATTTACACTGATGTTATACACATATAAAGTGTGCTTAAACATATAATCCCAGATTCATACTGAAATTATCTACAGTCTCCATGCTAGCAAAAGCCACATTATATTTTATATATATAAAATGTGCTTAAACACCTATCAGAGTACACAGTCTCTTAAATGCATATTTATTCAACAGGCCGCTGCTGCTCTACCCCCCCTCGCAGCTGCCTCCGTAGTGCAGTGCGGGCCGGGCATCGGCTGTCTAGTAATAGGGCCCCCCCCCCGCGATACAAGCGGCGGCCGGAGCCTTGAGAGAAGCCTGACACGGGGAGATAACCTTTAGCGGCGGCCGTGTGCAGGAGCCGCTGGAACGGAGACCCGGAGACCAGCGCGGCCATCAGCTGTTCGCTCGGCGGGTGTCCTGCTGCCGCCGCAGCTAGCCAGAAACCCAGCGCCTTCTCTCCTCCTCGGGACGGCAGCGGAAGCTGACCGCCCCGTGTACACATTCCCCTCACATACCTGCAGTGTGTCCTGAGGCTCCGACGGGGCTTCTCAACAAGCGCCGGGCAGCCAGTTCAGCAGGATCTGTGTGGCTGTGAGGGAGCTCTTTCAGAGAGGCCCGACACGCCCGTGCTGCTATCAGCAGCTGCACTATCCCTGACCCTGCCTTTTGGAAGGGGGAAAGGGATGTGCCAATTGTAGAAAAAATAAAGAAAAAATAAAATCTCTTCAATAGCCGAGACTTCAGCTATTAAGCTGCTATCCTCGTTCAGCACAAAAAAACACTGGGTAGTGACCAGGGATATGGAGGGGTGGAGTGTTACTAAATTTAAATATTCAGTGCTGTTTCCTGCGGAAGCCCGTCCATATCCCCAAGAGTACTCCAGTGACCCCTAGTGGATGAAAAAGAAACTATGATGGCAGACATGTCATCCCAGCTCACTGCTAATAATCAAAAGGCAACAACTGCAGCAGGCTGTAGCAGACCGAGCTGCAAAGGCAGAGGAAAAGCAGCCCCCACCCCTCCCTAGCTCAGGGCCACAGAAACGGGGGCTGCTTGACTTACTCGCAGAATCTAAGGACGAGGTACTGGATCCTATTACTGAGGATTCACCTTCTGCATAGGGTATTGAGCCCCTCATACTTGCTATCAGGGATGTGTAAAAGATCCCTTCGGAGGATGCTGCAGCACCGCAGTCGTTCTACTTAGCACAGAAAAAAATCAGTGTCACTTTCCCTGGTTCTTCAGAACTGGATGACCTGGAAACATCCAGATAAAAAAAAATATCAGGTGACAAAACGGTTTTTGCACACTTTCCCATTTGCTCCAGAAGGTAGGAAAAACTGGGTAGAAACCCCGGCCGTAAACATCTCAGTCTCTCGCCTATCAAAAAAGGTAGTACTACCAGCTCCGGGCTCCTTTGCATTAAAGGACCCTGGGGATAGGAAGATAGAGACTACACTGAAGTCTATTTACACAACGGCTGGTATATCACAAAGACCTGTGATAGCGGGTTGCTGGATGACACATGCCATTCACACCTGGGCGAGTCAAATTCAAGAAGGCCTTGCGGGGGATATGCTCCTGGTCACTACGGTGACTCTCATAAAAACACATTCAGGACACTGCACGTGTCCTGTGTGATTCTCTCAAGGAGATAGGCGGTATTAATGCTAGGGCTACTGCCATGGCAGAGCATGGTGACTGCGTCAGTGGATAGCAGACGCTGACTCCAAGCGCAGTGTGGCGTCTCTTCCTTTCTCAGGGGAGTGGCTATTCGGGGTTGAGTTGGGTACGTGGATTTCTTAGGTTATTGCGGGGAAATCCATGTTTCTCCCCTCTGGGGCCTCGCCGGCTAGGTGCACCTAACCGTGGCTGTCTACCCAGTCCTTTCGATCTGCCAGGTTCAGATCAAAAGCCTGAGGCTTCTCCAACGCAGCGAGAGGCACCAGAGGTAAAATAAGAAAAACAGCCGCCGCAAGTTCTCAGGAACAAAGCACCAGTTTAGCTTCCACTAAGGCCTCAGCATGATGATGCCCACCCACCCCGAGAGGATCTTCAGGTGGGATCTTGGCTGCGTCACTTCAGCCGCATCTGGGAAAGCTCCTGCCAGGATGCCTGGGTAAGGGACCTAAATTCTCAGGGCTACAAGCTGGGGTTCGACAGCGATCCTCCCAACTGATTTTCAATCAGGCTTACCAGCTTTGGAGGATACACGAGTTACGTTGCAACAGGCCATCCTAAAGTTGTTCCAGTCCCAAGTCATTGTTCCAGTGCCACTACAACAACAACAACAACAACAGGGAAAGGGTTACTACTCCAACCTGTTTGTGGTACCGAAACCGGACGGTTCGGTAAGGCCCATTTTAAATCTAAAATCCTTGAACCCTTACCTAAAGGTTTTCAAGTTCAAGATGGAATCCTTGCGAGCAGTGATTGCGCGTCTGGAAAAACGGGAGTTCATGGTTTCGTTGGATATAAATGACGCTCATCTCCATATCCCGATTTGGCCGCCTCACCAGGCTTACCTGTGGTTTGCCCCGCTGAACGATCACTACCAGTTCCAGGAGCTACCCTTTGGCCTGTCCACAGCTCTGAGGGTCTTCACGAAGTTGATGGCAGAGATGATGTTCCAGCTCCGAGTCCAGGGGGTCAATATTGTCCCTTACCTAAACGATCTCCTGATAAAGGCGAGATCCAGGGAGCTTCTATTGCTCAATACAGACCGCACTATTGAGCTTCTGTCACAACATGGGTGGATCCTCTATTTGCAGAAGTCCCACCTGGAGCCTACTCAGCGGCTCCTGTTCCTGGAAATGTTTTTGGATACAGTGGCTCAGAAAGTATTCCTCCCAGAGGACAAAGCAAGGACCGTTCAGGAGATCGTCTGAGCAGTTCTACGGCCGACTCGGATATACATCCATCTTTGCATAAGATTTTTGGTAAAGATGGTAGCCTCATACGAGGCAATCCAGTACGGAAGGTTCCATGCCAGAACATTTCAATTGGATCTCCTGAGCAAGTGGTCCGGATCACATCTTCAAATGCATCAGATTACACGTTTATCACCTCAGGCCAGATTTTCCCTCCTGTGGTGGCTACAGTCCTCGAACATACTGGAAGGTCGGAGTGTCGGGATTCAGGATTAAATCCTCCTCACGACAGATGCAAGTATGCGAGGATGGGGAGCTGTCACCCAAGGGGCTCAGTTCCATGGCAGGTGGTCAGCCCATGCAGCCCTACTTCTGATCAACATTCTCAAACTTCGGGCGAGCTACAACGCTCTGCTTCAGGCCTCTCCTCTGCTCATGGATCGAGCTGTTCAGGTTCAATCGGACAACGCCACGGCCGTGGCTTATATAAATCGACAAGGAGGGACAAAAAGCAGAGCCTGCATGCAAGAGGTGTCAAGGATACTCCTCTGGGCAGAAAGAAGTGCAAGAGTGATGTCGGCCATCTTCATTCCAGGAGTGGACAACTGGGAAGCGGACTTCCTAAGTTGTCACGATCTCCACACCAACAGGTGTTTCAACAAATCATCGACCTGTGGGGCTGTCCACAGATAGACATGATGGCATCTCGGCTCAACAAGAAGCTTCGCTGGTATTGTTCAAGAACCAGGAACCCTCAGGCGAGGGCAGTAGATGTACTGACGGCGCCTTACCGGCTGGTCTACCTGTTTCCTCAGATTCCATTGCTCCCGAGGGTGCTAAAGCGAATCAGGAATCAAAGGCTCCAGGCAATTCTGATTGCCCCGGATTGGCCTCGAAGGTCGTGGTACGCGGATATTCTGAACATGTCCGTCGAAGACCCTTGGCCTCTACCACTGAGAAGAGATCTTCAACAAGGACCGTTCGTCTACCTGGACTTACGGCGCCTTCGTTTGATGGCATGGAGGTTGAGCGTAACATCCTAGCTCAAAAAGGCCTTTCCAAAAAGGTTATTGCTACCATGGTTCAGGCCAGAAAGCCTGGGACGTCAAAACACTATAATCATATCTGGGGAAGATATGTCTCTTGGTGCGAGGACGCAAATATCCTCCTACAGATTTTTACCTGGGATGTTTCTTACGTTTCCAGCAGGCGGGTGTGGATAAGGGCTTGCGTCTGTGTTCCATTAAGGTCCAGATTTCAGCCCTCTCTATTTTCTTCCAGAAGAAGTTGGCAATGTTGCCAGAAGTTCAGACCTTCTTGCAAGGGAAACTTCACATACAGCCTCCATTTGTGCCACCAACGGCGCCCTGGGAATTGAATGTGGTATTGGAATTTCTACAGTCCTTCTGGTTTGAACCATTGATGACGGTAGAAGACAAGTACCTTAAGTGAAAGACGGTGATGTTACTGGCCCTGGCTTCTGCTAGGCGTGTCTCCGAATTGGGAGCCTTATCGTGTAAAAGTCCATACTTGTTTTTTTTACGAGGACAGAACGGAGCTCCGGACTAGACAGCAGTTCCTGCCGAAAGTTGTATCTGCATTCCACTTGAACCAACCCTATAGTGCTTCCGTCAAGTACTGGCACTTCTGCTCCTCCAGAGGCGTTGGATGCTGTGCGAGCCTTGAAGAAGATCTATGTCAAGAGGACGGCTCGGATCAGAAAGACGGATTCCCTGTTTGTGCTTTATTATGCGCAGAAGAGTTGCCCTGCTTCTAAGCAGTCCATTACTCGTTGGCTTAGGCTTACTATCCAACAGGCCTATGTGTCAGCAGCTTTACTTGTTCCACAGTCTCTGAAGACTTGTAGAGTGGGGTCTTCCTGGGCGGCTGCCCACTGAGTCTCGGCTTTGCAACTATGCCGAGCTGCTACCTGGTCGGGGGAAGAACACCTTTGTGAAGTTCTACAAGTTTGATACCCTGGCCAAAGAGGATAACCAGTTTGGGCAGGCGGTGCTGCAGATGTCTCCGCACGTTCCTGCCTGTTCTGGAAGCTTTGGGACATCCCCATCGTACTGAGACCCCAGTATCCCTTATGGATGCTAGAGAAAATAGGATTTTAATTACCTAGCGGTAAATCCTTTTCTCGTAGTCCATAAGAGATATTGGGCACCCGCCTCTGTGCGCTGACTTTTCTGCAGGTTTATCTCATATAAGAGTTTACCTGATCACCTGGTTGGTTTATGTTATGGTGTGCTGGTGTGTTTATCTCACCACTCAATGGGGGTCATTCCGAGTGGTTTGCTCGTTGCCGATTTTCGCAACGGAGCGATTAAGGCGAAAATGCGCATGTGCATGGTACGCAGTGCGCATGCGCTTAGTAATTTAGCACAAAACTTAGTAGATTTACTCACGTCCGAACAAAGAATTTCCATCGTTGAAGTGATCGGAGTGTGATTGACAGGAAGTGGGTGTTTCTGGGCGGAAACTGGCCGTTTTCTGGGAGTGTGCGGAAAAACGCAGGCGTGTCAGGGAAAACGCGGGAGTGTCTGGAGAAACGGCGGAGTGGCTGGCCGAACGCAGGGCGTGTTTGTGACGTCAAACCAGGAACGAAACGGGCTGAGCTGATCGCAGTGTAGGAGTAAGTCTCGAGCTACTCAGAAACTGTTAAGAATTTTCTATTCGCAATTCTGCTAATCTTTCGTTCGCAATTCTGCTAAGCTAAGATACACTCCCAGAGGGCGGCGGCCTAGCGTGTGCAATGCTGCTAAAAGCAGCTAGCGAGCGAACAACTCGGAATGAGGGCCATTGTTGTGATGCTCCTTCTCTCAGGTATGTCCATTCTCCTTCGGGCACAGTTTTACCTATGCTGGCTGTGGGAGGGGGCATAGAGGGAAGGAGCCAGCACACCCAGTTGCACCGGCTCCTTTGGACCCCATCTATACCCCATCATACTAAGACCCCGGTATCCCTTATGGACTACGAGAAAAGGATTTACCGGTAGGTAATTAAAATCCTATTATCTCTCCAAGGATTAGTACATAGGCCACTTTATTCTTTTCTCGGGTGATTTTCTCAAATCGTAAATAAAAAGCATCGCACATTCTTAAAAAGTTAGAGAGACATTTTATTAAACAATGTAAAACGTGATACGTGACGGTCTTTAAAATTATTTCTATTAAAAAAAAGAAATGTTGGCAGCAAATAATTTAAAGCAGTTTGTACATAGCAAATGCATTTAATAGATCAGCAACAAACTACTCGCCCCTCTCCTCCTCCTCCGATATGCCTCCATGTTTCCTCCGGTAAGGTGCGGCCCCGGTCCATGAGGTGCTGCTTTCTCTGGTGTCCATTTCCCAAATTAAACCTTCCAAAGCTTAAAACGTTATTGAACGGAAACCCCATGTGCAAATAATTTGGCTTTCTGTGCAAAAAGAAAAATATTGTGAAAAAAAAATATGGCGCAATGAAGGCGGCGTGAGTAAATCAGCGGGGCCGGGGGCGCTGATCCTGTATTGGGAGAAGTGTTACAGGGACACAGAGGGATAACGAGGCGTACCAACAGCCGAATTCGCCTTGTTCTAGAACGGGTGACATTGTTTTTCAGGTCCGGGCTGGGGAGTCGGGAGAGTGCACACAACTGCGCGGGAATTAAATAATGAAGTGTTATGTAGTCGTTGATTAAAATTGGCAACACTGGAGAAATCAACGGCGGAGAGAGCGATGTTTACGGCACACCGGACAGCGCCTTCGTACAGCGATTACAGATCTTGTGCTGTGTCGTTCGGCAGGAGGTCCTAACGGCCGGCACGACGCCATCGGAGATTAACGGAGTAAAACCTAACACCACGGTGCTACAGGTCAGCCGGTGAGACAGACAGGTTTCTTTCTTCTCTCGGTCGCAGTGTCCTACTTGTGTGGTAGAGGGAAGCTTTGGTCAAGGGTCTACGAAGGACACCATAATGTAACGAGTCCCCGTGGTGGTGGGGAGACCCTCGTGGTAATGGGTTAACCGGCCTGGGTGAATCAAAGACCATCCTTTGCGTGGAGATTCCACTTGGCAGTTGTAGCGGATGAATCGGCAGCCGCCGCCCTGGGTGTGAGAGAAAGTAAGGTGAGAGGAGGAGCGGGAAGGGGTAGAGATGAGAGGAGTGCGGGGTAAGGTCGGGAAACGGGGAGAAGCGAGTAAGCCTATGTGGTACGGACACCATGGGTTATTGGGAGGTGACGGGAGTCACAGGTTAAGGGTAGTTACCAGAGGTCTCCTATGTGCCCTCACCTCATAGTCAATCCCTTTCCTGTTGAGGGCGACGTTGATGGTAAATGTGGAGGAGTCATGATGGGGACGCAGGAAGGGCTGCTCGTCTGGCCGGTAGCGGACTATGAAATTGAGAAGCGCCTTTGCCTGAGGAAATGAGAGACGGCCGAGCTTAGATTCCACACGTAATGACAGACAGAGAAGGGTTACCCCTAGCAATGACCGGCGGTCGGGTTACCTTGGTGTAATATCCGGGGAAGATCTTCTCAGTGACGGGGGCGATGTACTCCAGCAGGAACTTCAGCCACTCCTCCTGGAACCCAACCTGGGTCATGTGGATGTCTACCGTGGGGACGTTCTCGTAGCCGCCTGCCAGGCGCTGGTCCTGGGGGAAGGGGCACAGAAAGTGAGAAGGAGACGGCCTGGACGCTCTGGGCACAGGGACACCATGCGGGATATAAATAGGGGTATCTGACTATGTAATAAATGTAATTGGTCTAGTCACCGCATTAGAAGGTAAAGAGACCACTACCACTAATCGGACTGTTGTGTCAGAGACTCATTGTTAGCGGTGGTGGCGCTCCTTCAGCGTAACGAGGCAGCGATAACCGGGGAACAGAAGACAGAAATATACAGATAGGGCACGCTGCAGAGTAACAAGCTAATGTTACTAATACTCAACTTTTATTTGTTCAATGGGTGTAATTAAAATGGACTAACGATAAACATAATCTAGTAATTACAGATTATCCAACCGTCTCCCCCTCTGTAAGGAGCCACCAGTGACTGGTGCCGACACCCTCTGTCTCCCTTCTCTAATGAACCACCAGTGCCGACACCATCTGCTCCCCTCTGTAAGGAACCACCAGTGACTGGTGCCGACACCCTCTGTCTCCCTTCTCTAATGAACCACCAGTGCCGACACCATCTGTCTCCCCTCTGTAAGGAGCCTCCAGTGACAGTAACCGGTGCCAACACCATCTGTATCCCCTCTGTAAGGAACCACCAGTGACTGGTACCGACATCCTCTGTAAGGAACCACCAGTGACTGGTGCCGACATCCTCTGTAAGGAACCACCAGTGACAGTAATCAGTGCTGACACCATCTGTCTCCCCTCTCTAAGGAACCAACAGTGATGGTAACCAGTGCCGACACCATCTGTCTCCCCTCTCTAAGGGCCCAACAGTGACTATGACCAGTGCCGACACAATCTTCTCCCCTCTGTAATGAACCACCAGTGACAGTAACCAGTGCCGACACCATCTGTCTCCCCTCTGTAAGGAACCACCAAGTGACTGGTGCCGACACCATCTGTCTCCCCTCTCTAAGGAACCAACAGTGACTATGACCAGTGCCGACACCATCTGTCTCCCCTTTGTAAGGAACCACCAGTGATGGAAACCAGTGCCGACACCATCTTCTGCCCTCTGTAAGGAACCACCAGTGATGGTAACCGGTGCCGACGCCATCTCCCTTTGGGGAGAACAGGAAACTTAACACGAAGTGGAAAGTAAACGGGCAACAGGAAATGACGCGCTGACGGAACAGCGGCACATACGGCCCGGCCGTCGGAAAATATTACCTGGTTCCTTCCGCCTGACCACTTTCCGTAGTTCTCCATCTCCTCCACAAACTCGTCGCACATGGCATCTGTGAAGATGGGGAACCAGTAGACATCGGGGCACGGCTGCGGAGACAGACGCAGAGATCTATATAAAGAGAGGCCGGGGCGCTTCCCGTCTGTACATACATGATTGGTTGCAGATACCCGGAAGATCCACCCTCTGCGCACTCCTCATGAATATGCAGAATTATGCAAATTACCTGCTCAAAATAATTCTCTTCGAAAATCTTGGAGTAGTTTTCATGGATGTACTTTTCCCGCCAGTCCTGCAGGGGGAGATAGAGGACACTGCCGGTTATCACAGGCGTGCAACGGAACCGCTGCTGGGGATCAGTGAGTAAGAGCTCCTCCTTACCACAGGGTTCTCGAATATCTGCCACATGTCGTTGTGCAGGTGGGAGGTGTTGTACCGAGATGTGGAGATCAGGCGGCCGAACTCATCTCTGTTGCTGATGTGAAGGAACACGCTCTACATACAATGACACATACGTGTTATACGCCAAGGGTCACAGGTGCCCCATACAACAGACAACGTAACTGAATGAGCCCCTATCTACAGTACGGGCGGAAGTACGTCTCCGACAGCTGAGGGGGGGGGGGTCACCAGGAGATTGCTCCGTACAGTACGGGGGTAGGAGGTCGCCTGCAGGCACTTACCTTGTCTCTCACGCTCTTACAGAACGACATATCTGGGTCTAACCCTGTCAACGTGAAGACATTCTTCTGAGACAGTTCTTTCCGGAGAGTCTCTCCCCTAACGAGGTAGGTGTGGGCGATGTATGGCACGTTCCAAACCCCACTGAAAGACAGACAGATAGGAGCTATGAGTCTGCCCCTCCCCCTGCAGGGTGACACAGACAGAAGGGAGCTAGGAGCCTGCCCCTCCCCCTGCAGGGTGTGACAGACAGAAGGGAGCTATGAGCCTGCCCCTGCAGGGTGACACAGACAGAAGGGAGCTAGGAGCCTGCCCCTCCCCCTGCAGGGTGTGACAGACAGAAGGGAGCTATGAGCCTGCCCCTCCCCCTGCAGGGTAACACAGTGACACAGACAGAAGGGAGCTATGAGCCTGTCCCCTCTTCCTGCAAGGTGACACAGACAGAAGGGAGATATGAGCCTGCCCCTCCCCCTGCAGGGTGACACAGTGACACAGATAGAAGGGAGATATGAGCCTGCCCCTCCCCCTGCAGGGTGACACAGTGACACAGATAGAAGGGAGATATGAGCCTGCCCCTCCCCCTGCAGGGTGACACAGTGACACAGATAGAAGGGAGATAGGAGCCTGTCCCTCCCCCTGTAGGGTGTCATAGAATTACTCACATCCTCTTCCCTTGTACGATATCTACATAGTCCTCTGATCGGGCGTAATACCCCTCAGGGCTCAGCGCACCCCAGAAGTTGGACCAGAGTTTCCCGCTGCGGGACACCATTGGGGCGATGATCTTCCTGCAATGAGAGAGTGTCACAGGGGGTCAGTAGTGGTCTAGACCTAGATACCAGCTCTGTTTCCCTGTCGCCCGCACTGACCGGTTCTCCTGTACGAGGATGTACAGGGTGTCTGGGTTGGTCAGCACCACGTCCGCGTCCAGGCTGAAGTAGAAGTCGCAGGTCTCGTCCTGGCGGCACAAGTCCCTGCGAGGAAAGAGCGCACGTTATTCATGCTATAGAATGGTCACCCTTACACCCTCTTTAAGAGAAGGACAACAAGTTCCAGCACAGGCCGGATACGCTCGTACATACATGCCCATGTCTCTGGCTTCCCCTTGGCCGAGGGCTTCTTCAGGACCCACAATCTTCACGCTCGGAAACTTGTCTTTGTGGTTTTCCCAGAAGCTCTGGATGTGCTTCTCGTGGTAGACTTCCTGTAGGGAGAGACAACAGTCAGGACTGTCTCATGGGGATGAGAGACAGTAGGGGGATTACAGAGGGTCAGGAGTCAGGGATCTCAGGCACAAGTCAGGAGCACACACGGAGGGACCAGACTCACGCTGTTATGGATGTAGAGAGACAGCCGATTCCGCGGGTAGTTTACCGCCGCCAATCTCTCCAGGAACTGAGGCAGGAACGGGGTCAGCTGCTCGATGAAGATGCCCAGGAGGATGTGGGGAAGATCGTCGTCCTGCAAGAGACCAGAGGGATTCAACATGGAACCAACATAACGTAACCCAACCCTCTGCCAACACGAAGTCACGGTTTAAGGTTTACATATAATGTGTAATTTCTCTCTCATGGACGCGTTCTTGGGATCAGGCCTCAGCTAGAAGTGTCACCTCGTAGCAGTATCCTGAGGGCGCGTTTCTTCATAATTCACTATTTGTATTATTCGTAAGGAAGGACAGCCCAACGCTAGAAACTTCATGGCTGGGAATGAGATCCCGAGAAGCAATTGGGGGGCATTGAGGCTGCATCACTACATGTAAGAGACCACTTTCTCTGGCAGAAGACAGAGGAGGCTACAACCATGGAGCGAAGTCTCAAACCCCCATGCAGACCCTTCAGCAAGGGCGGATGAATTGAGGCGGTAGGACATGTACTGTGTGGCCAATGAGCACTGTGCTCACTTCTGGCTGAGGCCGACTTCCTAGCGCCTTGTGCATGGACTTAAGGATCACAGGTTTGGTAGCCACCATTAACGCCGGTCAAGGCAAACTCTGATGATGATGATGATGATGATGAAGGCCCTGACTTCAGATCTGGACTTGAAGGTAAATGCCAGGATGTTCCCTCTGCCATGATTAAAAGGACAGTGTACCGCGGCACTCTTAGCCAGTCCGGTGCCGCACCCACCCTCTTACTCTCTTCTCCACCCGCAGAAGTAAGGCTACCGGAGGGAAAAGGTAAAGCAGATGAAAGTACCAAGATGACGACTGCTCGCAACGCCTTCGGGTCTCTTGTGCTGGCGCAGGAGCGTTCCAGACGGGGCGGGAAAGGTCCAGCTTCGGCGCAGAGGAGAGACTGGACTAATAATCTATTCTGTGACTGAAACTGGAGGAGAGCAAGGACTGAACGGTCACCTGTAGAGCAAAGCGCCCTGTGTTCAGGAGACCGGTTAGGAATCACCGGACTTACTATCCCTCTGACCTTGGTGCCTAAGGTGGAATGGAACCACTGACCACAGGAGAGAAGGAGACGGATTACCACCACGCCCGTTGTCTGGTGGGGGCAGGCTGCCGTCATACTGGCGATCCTTCATAGGACTTGGGAGCTAGACACTCACTTAGCTGGAGACTGGTAACCCGTGCACAACCCGAATAACCGTCAGTGCAGGGACATTTTCTATAATGTGCCCCTTATATATCTTTTTACAGTACTTCTATATGTGACATGTCTCTACCTATAGTGCACTCTCCTCATGCCTCTATCAGCTCAGTATGTTATAGGATGGGGATAGCAATTGTATTATCTGCTGCCTCAGACAAATTTACAATTTATTACGTTTGTGACCAGGTGGGCTACGCCTCCATATGGGTGACTGGATCGCTATTTCTTGTAACCAGATGGACTTACTTTGCCACCCGTGGGGGTAGAGAGATTGCTTTCTTACATTCCAGAACCGCCTCTTTCTGGCTCCTCCTACTGCGTTGTAAGAGGATAAGTAGCCTGCCCCACCAGGCTCCTCTACCTGGAACAGCTTACATCGGAGTATGTGTGAGGTCACCCTGCTGCAGCACCTCCTGGCTCCACTGACAGCTTACTGTGGTCCAGTTCTGCTGTGGGAGTTTGCAGAGGATGAGCTCGGAGGCACATCTGCATTGCAGGATACACAGCAGATGCAAGAGTCTTGAATGTAAACAGAGATTTATGAGCTCCAATGGTGCTCTCGGGTGAAGCTACCAAGAGTACACACCGCACATCAAGTTGGTCAAGAGGATTCCCCCCTTCCCCTGGGCTTGCAGAGCCCCCTTCAGTCGGTACAGACACACAATACAGCCCCTGTGTCTATAATGCAATACATGGAGATGCATGTACTATGAAAGTACAGCCTCCTGCAGGGTTTTTAATCTGTAAATCTCTAATTCCAGAGACTTTGCCCCTGATCCAGGATTACGCCTCAACTATGTGATATTAGTACGATCTACGCAACAAGGAGGTGTGGGGTGTGTACTCACCTCAACGTCAGATATGTCCAACAGGTCATCATCACAAATCTCACAGCCACCTTCATGGGTCCAAGCATTCGGGACGTAGTTCCCAAGATAATTCAACTGCAACTGGATATAGACAGAGATTACGGAGAGGGCACATAAGGTGTATGTAGGTAGAGAGATAGGATATACAAGATGGGGGAATGTAAGGACAGTGCAGGTGGAGGTGAGATGTATGTAGGTAGAGAGATAGGATAATACAGGATGGGGAATGTAAGGACAGTGCAGGTGGAGGTGAGGTGTATGGAGGTAGAGAGATAGGATAATACAGGATGGGGAATATAAGGACAGTGGAGGTGAGGTGTATGTAGGTAGAGATAGGATAATACAGGATGGGGAATGTAAGGACAGTGCAGGTGGAGGTGAGGTGTATGTAGGTAGAGAGATAGGATAATACAGGATGGGGAATGTAAGGACAGTGCAGGTGGAGGTGTATGTAGGTAGAGATAGGATAATACAGGATGGGGAATGTAAGGACAGTGCAGGTGGAGGTGAGGTGTATGTAGGTAGAGATAGGATAATACAGGATGAGGAATGTAAGGACAGTGCAGGTGGAGGTGAGGTGTATGTAGGTAGAGATAGGATAATACAGGATGAGGGAATGTAAGGACAGTGCAGGTGGAGGTGAGGTGTATGTAGGTAGAGAGATAGGATAATACAGGATGGGGAATGTAAGGACAGTGCAGGTGGAGGTGAGGTGTATGTAGGTAGAGATAGGATAATACAGGATGGGGAATGTAAGGACAGTACAGGTGGAGGTGAGGTGTATGTAGGTAGAGATAGGATAATACAGGATGGGGAATGTAAGGACAGTGCAGGTGGAGGTGAGGTGTATGTAGGTAGAGATAGGATAATACAGGATGGGGAATGTAAGGACAGTGCAGGTGGAGGTGAGGTGTATGTAGGTAGAGATAGGATAATACAGGATGGGGAATGTAAGGACAGTGCAGGTGGAGGTGAGGTGTATGTAGGTAGAGATAGGATAATACAGGATGAGGAATGTAAGGATAGTGCAGGTGGAGGTGAGGTGTATGTAGGTAGAGAGATAGGATAATACAGGATGGGGAATGTAAGGACAGTGCAGGTGGAGGTGAGGTGTATGTAGGTAGAGAGATAGGATATACAGGATGGGGGAATGTAAGGACAGTGCAGGTGGAGGTGGAGGTGTATGTAGGTAGAGATAGGATAATACAGGATGGGGAATGTAAGGACAGTGCAGGTGGAGGTGAGGTGTATGTAGGTAGAGATAGGATAATACAGGATGAGGAATGTAAGGACAGTGCAGGTGGAGGTGAGGTGTATGTAGGTAGAGAGATAGGATATACAGGATGGGGGAATGTAAGGACAGTGCAGGTGGAGGTGAGGTGTATGTAGGTAGAGATAGGATAATACAGGATGGGGAATGTAAGGACAGTGCAGGTGGAGGTGAGGTGTATGTAGGTAGAGAGATAGGATAATACAGGATGGGGAATGTAAGGACAGTGCAGGTGGAGGTGGAGGTGTATGTAGGTAGAGATAGGATAATACAGGATGGGGAATGTAAGGACAGTGCAGGTGGAGGTGAGGTGTATGTAGGTAGAGATAGGATAATACAGGATGGGGAATGTAAGGACAGTACAGGTGGAGGTGAGGTGTATGTAGGTAGAGAAAGGATAATACAGGATGAGGAATGTAAGGACAGTGCAGGTGGAGGTGAGGTGTATGTAGGTAGAGAGATAGGATATACAGGATGGGGGAATGTAAGGACAGTACAGGTGGAGGTGAGGTGTATGTAGGTAGAGAAAGGATAATACAGGATGAGGAATGTAAGGACAGTGCAGGTGGAGGTGAGGTGTATGTAGGTAGAGAGATAGGATATACAGGATGGGGGAATGTAAGGACAGTGCAGGTGGAGGTGGAGGTGTATGTAGGTAGAGATAGGATAATACAGGATGGGGAATGTAAGGACAGTGCAGGTGGAGGTGAGGTGTATGGAGGTAGAGATAGGATAATACAGGATGGGGGAATGTAAGGACAGTGCAGGTGGAGGTGAGGTGTATGTAGGTAGAGAGATAGGATAATACAGGATGAGGAATGTAAGGACAGTGCAGGTGGAGGTGAGGTGTACGTAGGTAGAGATAGAATAATACAGGATGGGGAATGTAAGGACAGCGCAGGTGGAGGTGAGGTGTATGTAGGTAGAGAGATAGGATAATACAGGATGAGGAATGTAAGGACAGCGCAGGTGGAGGTGAGGTGTATGTAGGTAGAGAGATAGGATAATACAGGATGGGGGAATGTAAGGACAGTACAGGTGGAGGTGAGGTGTATGTAGGTAGAGATAGGATAATACAGGATGAGGAATGTAAGGACAGTGCAGGTGGAGGTGAGGTGTATGTAGGTAGAGATAGGATAATACAGGATGGGGAATGTAAGGACAGTGCAGGTGGAGGTGAGGTGTATGTAGGTAGAGATAGGATAATACAGGATGAGGAATGTAAGGACAGTGCAGGTGGAGGTGAGGTGTATGTAGGTAGAGATAGGATAATACAGGATGGGGAATGTAAGGACAGTGCAGGTGGAGGTGAGGTGTATGTAGGTAGAGATAGGATAATACAGGATGAGGAATGTAAGGACAGTGCAGGTGGAGGTGAGGTGTATGTAGGTAGAGAGATAGGATAATACAGGATGAGGAATGTAAGGACAGTGCAGGTGGAGGTGAGGTGTATGTAGGTAGAGATAGGATAATACAGGATGGGGAATGTAAGGACAGTGCAGGTGGAGGTGAGGTGTATGTAGGTAGAGAGATAGGATAATACAGGATGAGGAATGTAAGGACAGTGCAGGTGGACGTGAGGTGTATGTAGGTAGAGATAGGATAATACAGGATGGGGAATGTAAGGACAGTGCAGGTGGAGGTGAGGTGTATGTAGGTAGAGATAGGATAATACAGGATGGGGGGAATGTAAGGACAGTACAGGTGGAGGTGTATGTAGGTAGAGATAGGATAATACAGGATGGGGAATGTAAGGACAGTGCAGGTGGAGGTGTATGTAGGTAGAGATAGGATAATACAGGATGGGGAATGTAAGGACAGTGCAGGTGGAGGTGTATGTAGGTAGAGATAATAAGAATTTACTTACCGATAATTCTATTTCTCGGAGTCCGTAGTGGATGCTGGGGTTCCTGAAAGGACCATGGGGAATAGCGGCTCCGCAGGAGACAGGGCACAAAAAGTAAAGCTTTACGATCAGGTGGTGTGCACTGGCTCCTCCCCCTATGACCCTCCTCCAAGCCAGTTAGGTACTGTGCCCGGACGAACGTACACAATAAAGGGAGGAATTTTGAATCCCGGGTAAGACTCATACCAGCCACACCAATCACACCGTACAACTTGTGATCTAAACCCAGTTAACAGTATGATAACAGCGGAGCCTCTGAAAAGATGGCTCACAACAATAATAACCCGATTTTTGTAACTATGTACAAGTATTGCAGATAATCCGCACTTGGGATGGGCGCCCAGCATCCACTACGGACTCCGAGAAATAGAATTATCGGTAAGTAAATTCTTATTTTCTCTATCGTCCTAGTGGATGCTGGGGTTCCTGAAAGGACCATGGGGATTATACCAAAGCTCCCAAACGGGCGGGAGAGTGCGGATGACTCTGCAACACCGAATGAGAGAACTCCAGGTCCTCCTCAGCCAGGGTATCAAATTTGTAGAATTTAGCAAACGTGTTTGCCCCTGACCAAGTAGCTGCTCGGCAAAGTTGTAAAGCCGAGACCCCTCGGGCAGCCGCCCAAGATGAGCCCACCTTCCTTGTGGAATGGGCATTTACATATTTTGGCTGTGGCAGGCCTGCCACAGAATGTGCAAGCTGAATTGTATTACACATCCAACTAGCAATAGTCTGCTTAGAAGCAAGAACACCCAGTTTGTTGGGTGCATACAGGATAACAGCAAGTCAGTTTTCCTGACTCCAGCCGTCCTGGAACATATTTTCAGGGCCCTGACAACATCTAGCAACTTGGAGTCCTCCAAGTCCCTAGTAGGTGCAAGGCACCACAATAAGCTGGTTCAGGTGAAACACTGACACCACCTTAGGGAGAGAACTGGGGACGAGTCCGCAGCTCTGCCCTGTCCGAATGGACAAACAGATATGGGCTTTTTTGAGAAAAAACCACCAATTTGACACTCGCCTGGTCCAGGCCAGGGCCAAGAGCATGGTCACTTTTCATGTGAGATGCTTCAAATCCACAGATTTGACTGGTTTTAAACCAATGTGATTTGAGGAATCCCAGAACTACGTTGAGATCCCACAGTGCCACTGGAGGCACAAAAAGGGGTTGTATATGCAATACTCCCTTGACAAACTTCTGGACTTCAGGAACTGAAGCCAATTCTTTCTGGAAGAAAATCGACAGGGCCGAAATTTGAACCTTAATGGACCCCAATTTGAGGCCCATAGACACTCCTGTTTGCAGGAAATGCAGGAAACGACCGAGTTGAAATTTCTTTGTGGGGCCTTCCTGGCCTCACACCACGCAACATATTTTCGCCACATGTGGTGATAATGTTGTGCGGTCACCTCCTTTCTGGCTTTGACCAGGGTAGGAATGACCTCTTCCGGAATGCCTTTTTCCCTTAGGATCCGGCTTTCCACCGCCATGCCGACAAACGCAGCTGCGGTAAGTCTTGGAACAGACATGGTACTTGCTGAAGCAAGTCCCTTCTTAGCGGCAGAGGCCATAAGACCTCTGTAAGCATCTCTTGAAGTTCCGGGTACCAAGTCCTTCTTGGCCAATCCGGAGCCATGAGTATAGTTCTTACTCCTCTACGTCTTATAATTCTCAGCACCTTAGGTATGAGAAGCAGAGGAGGGAACACATACACCGACTGGTACACCCACGGTGTTACCAGAACGTCCACAGCTATTGCCTGAGGGTCTCTTGACCTGGCGCAATACCTGTCCCGTTTTTTGTTCAGACGGGACGCCATCATGTCCACCTTTGGTATTTCCCAACGGTTTACAATCATGTGGAAAAAACTTCCCGATGAAGTTTCCACTCTCCCGGGTGGAGGTCGTGCCTGCTGAGGAAGTCTGCTTCCCAGTTTCCATTCCCGGGATGAAACACTGCTGACAGTGCTATCACATGATTTTCCGCCCAGCGAAAAGTCCTTGCAGTTTTTGCCATTGCCCTCCTGCTTCTTGTGTCGCCCTGTCTGTTTACGTGGGCGACTGCTGTGATGTTTTTCCCACTGGATCAATACCGGCTGACCTTGAAGCAGAGGTCTTGCTAAGCTTAGAGCATTATAAATTTACCCTTAGCTCCAGTATATTTATGTGGAGAAAAGTCTCCAGACTTGATCACACTCCCTGGAAATTTTTTCCTTGTGTGACTGCTCCCCAGCCTCTCGGGCTGGGCTCCGTGGTCACCAGCATCCAATCCTGAATGCCGAATCTGCGGCCCTCTAGAAGATGAGCACTCTATAACCACCACAGGAGAGACACCCTTGTCCTTGGATATAGGGTTATCCGCTGATGCATCTGAAGATGCGATCCGGGCCATTTGTCCAGCAGATCCCACTGAAAAGTTCTTGCGTGAAATCTGCCGAATGGAATTGCTTCTTAGGAAGCCACCATTTTTACCAGGACCCTTGTGCAATGATGCACTGTTTTTAGGAGGTTCCTGACTAGCTCGGATAACTCCCTGGCTTTCTCTTCCGGGAGAAACACCTTTTTCTGGACTGTGTCCAGAATCATCCCTAGGCACAGCAGACGTGTCGTCGGATCAGCTGCGATTTTGGAATATTTAGAATCCACCCGTGCTGTTGTAGCAGTATCCGAGATAGTGCTACTCCGACCTCCAACTGTTCCCTGGACTATGCCCTTATCAGGAGATCGTCCAAGTAAGGGATACTTAAGACGCCTTTTCTTCGAAGAAGAATCATCATTTCGGCCATTACCTTGGTAAAGACCCGGGGTGCCGTGGACAATCCAAACGGCAGCGTCTGAAACTGATAGTGACAGTTCTGCACCACGAACCTGAGGTACCCTTAGTGAGAAGGGCAAATTTGGGACATAGAGGTAAGCATCCCTGATGTCCCGGGACACTATATAGTCCTCTTCTTCCTGGTTCGTTATCACTGCTCTGAGTGACTCCATCTTGATTTGAACCTTTGTAAGTGTTCAAAAATTTTTTTAGAATAAGTCTCACCTAGCCTTCTGGCTTCAGTACCACAATATAGTGTGGAATAATACCCCTTTTCTTGTAGTAGGAGGGGTAATTTAGTTATCACCTGCTGGGAATACAGCTTGTGAATTTTTTTCCCATACTGCCTCCTTGTCGGAGGGAGACCTTGGTAAAGCAGACTTCAGGAGCCTGCGAAGGGGAAACGTCTCGACCTTCCAATCTGTACCCCTGGGATACTACTTGTAGGATCCAGGGGTCCTGTACGGTCTCAGCGCCATGCTGAGAACTTGTCAGAAGCGGTGGAACGCTTCTGTTCCTGGGAATGGGCTGCCTGCTGCAGTCTTCTTCCCTTTCCTCTATCCCTGGGCAGATATGATCTTATAGGGACGAGAGGACTGAGGCTGAAAAGACGGTGTCTTTTTCTGCAGAGATGTGACTTAGGGTAAAAAACGGTGGATTTTCCAGCAGTTGCCGTGGCCACCAGGTGCGATGGACCGACCCCAAATAACTCCTCTTCCTTTATACGGCAATACACCTTTGTGCCGTTTGGAATCTGCATCACCTGACCACTGTCGTGTCCATAACATCTTTTGGCAGTTATGGACATCGCATTTACTCATGATGCCAGAGTGCAAATATCCCTCTGTGCATCTCGCATATATAGAAATGCATCCTTTAAATGCTCTATAGTCAATAAAATACTGTCCCTGTCAAGGGTATCAATATTTTTAGTCAGGGAATCCGACCAAGCCACCCCAGCTCTGCACATCCAGGCTGAGGCGATCGCTGGTCGCAGTATAACACCAGTATGTGTGTATATACTTTTTATGATATTTTTCCAGCCTCCTGTCAGCTGGTCCTTGAGGACGGCCCTATCTATAGACGGTACCGCCACTTGTTTTGATAAGCGTGTGAGCGCCTTATCCACCTTAAGGGGTGTTTCCCAACGCGCCCTAACTTCTGGCGGGAAAGGGTATACCGCCCATAATTTTCTATCGGGGGGAACCCACGCATCATCACACACTTTATTTAATTTATCTGATTCAGGAAAAACTATGGTAGTTTTTTCACATCCCACATAATACCCTCTTTTGTGGTACTTGTAGTATCAGAAATATGTAACATCTCCTTCATTGCCTTTAACGTGTGGCCCTAATAAGGAATACGTTTGTTTCTTCACCGTCGACACTGGATTCAGTGTCCCTGTCTGTGTCGACCGACTAAAGTAAACGGGCGTTTTAAAACCCCTGACGGTGTTTTTGAGACGTCTGGACCGTACTAATTGTTTGTCGGCCGTCTCATGCCGTCAACCGACCTTGCAGCGTGTTGACATTATCACGTAATTTCCTAAATAAGCCATCCATTCCGGTG
Source organism: Pseudophryne corroboree (assembly GCF_028390025.1). Classification (NCBI taxonomy): domain Eukaryota; kingdom Metazoa; phylum Chordata; class Amphibia; order Anura; family Myobatrachidae; genus Pseudophryne; species Pseudophryne corroboree. The sequence continues at coordinate 8,664,367 of NC_086449.1, forward strand.
TCGACTCCCTAGAGAGTGACATCACCATTACAGGCAATTGCTCCGCCTCCTCACCAACATCGTCCTCCTACATGTCGACACACACGTACCGACACACAGCACACACACAGGGAATGCTCTGATAGAGGACAGGACCCACTAGCCCTTTGGAGAGACAGAGGGAGAGTTTGCCAGCACACACCAAAAACGCTATAATTATATAGGGACAACCTTATATAAGTGTTTTCCCTTATAGCATCTTAATATATAAGCATATCGCCAAATTAGTGCCCCCCCTCTCTGTTTTAACCCTGTTTCTGTAGTGCAGTGCAGGGGAGAGCCTGGGAGCCTTCCCTCCAGCCTTTCTGTGAGGGAAAATGGCGCTGTGTGCTGAGGAGATAGGCCCCGCCCCTTTTTCGGCGGCCTCGTCTCCCGCTCTTAACGGATTCTGGCAGGGGTTAAATATCTCCATATAGCCTCCGGAGGCTATATGTGAGGTATTTTTAGCCAAAATAGGTATTCATTTGCCTCCCAGGGCGCCCCCCTCCCAGCGCCCTGCACCCTCAGTGACTGCCGTGTGAAGTGTGCTGAGAGGAAAATGGCGCACAGCTGCAGTGCTGTGCGCTACCTTTAGAAGACTGAGGAGTCTTCTGCCGCCGATTCTGGACCTCTTCTTACTTCAGCATCTGCAAGGGGGCCGGCGGTGCGGCTCCGGTGACCATCCAGGCTGTACCTGTGATCGTCCCTCTGGAGCTAATGTCCAGTAGCCAAGAAGCCAATCCATCCTGCACGCAGGTGAGTTCACTTCTTCTCCCCTCTGTCCCTCGTTGCAGTGATCCTGTTGCCAGCAGGACTCACTGTAAAGTAAAAAACCTAAGCTAAACTTTCTCTAAGCAGCTCTTTAGGAGAGCCACCTAGAATTGCACCCTTCTCGGCCGGGCACAAAAATCTAACTGGCTTGGAGGAGGGTCATAGGGGGAGGAGCCAGTGCACACCACCTGATCGGAAAGCTTTACTTTTTGTGCCCTGTCTCCTGCGGAGCCGCTATTCCCCATGGTCCTTTCAGGAACCCCAGCATCCACTAGGACGATAGAGAAAGGATAATACAGGATGGGGAATGTAAGGACAGTGCAGGTGGAGGTGAGGTGTATGTAGGTAGAGATAGGATAATACAGGATGGGGAATGTAAGGACAGTACAGGTGGAGGTGAGGTGTATGTAGGTAGAGATAGGATAATACAGGATGGGGAATGTAAGGACAGTACAGGTGGAGGTGAGGTGTATGTAGGTAGAGATAGGATAATATAGGATGGGGAATGTAAGGACAGTGCAGGTGGAGGTGAGGTGTATGTAGGTAGAGATAGGATAATACAGGATGGGGAATGTAAGGACAGTGCAGGTGGAGGTGAGGTGTATGTAGGTAGAGATAGGATAATACAGGATGGGGAATGTAAGGACAGTGCAGGTGGAGGTGAGGTGTATGTAGGTAGAGATAGGATAATACAGGATGGGGAATGTAAGGACAGTGCAGGTGGAGGTGAGGTGTATGTAGGTAGAGATAGGATAATACAGGATGAGGAATGTAAGGACAGTGCAGGTAGAGGTGAGGTGTATGTAGGTAGAGAGATAGGATAATACAGGATGGGGGAATGTAAGGACAGTGCAGGTGGAGGTGAGGTGTATGTAGGTAGAGATAGGATAATACAGGATGAGGAATGTAAGGACAGTGCAGGTGGAGGTGAGGTGTATGTAGGTAGAGATAGGATAATACAGGATGGGGAATGTAAGGACAGTGCAGGTGGAGGTGAGGTGTATGTAGGTAGAGATAGGATAATACAGGATGAGGAATGTAAGGACAGTGCAGGTGGAGGTGAGGTGTATGTAGGTAGAGAGATAGGATAATACAGGATGGGGAATGTAAGGACAGTGCAGGTGGAGGTGAGGTGTATGTAGGTAGAGAGATAGGATAATACAGGATGAGGAATGTAAGGACAGTGCAGGTGGAGGTGAGGTGTATGTAGGTAGAGATAGGATAATACAGGATGGGGGAATGTAAGGACAGTGCAGGTGGAGGTGAGGTGTATGTAGGTAGAGATAGGATAATACAGGATGGGGAATGTAAGGACAGTGCAGGTGGAGGTGAGGTGTATGTAGGTAGAGATAGGATAATACAGGATGGGGAATGTAAGGACAGTGCAGGTGGAGGTGAGGTGTATGTAGGTAGAGATAGGATAATACAGGATGGGGAATGTAAGGACAGTGCAGGTGGAGGTGAGATGTATGTAGGTAGAGAGATAGGATAATACAGGATGGGGAATGTAAGGACAGTGCAGGTGGAGGTGAGGTGTATGTAGGTAGAGATAGGATAATACAGGATGAGGAATGTAAGGACAGTGCAGGTGGAGGTGAGGTGTATGTAGGTAGAGAGATAGGATAATACAGGATGAGGAATGTAAGGACAGTGCAGGTGGAGGTGAGGTGTATGTAGGTAGAGAGATAGGATAATACAGGATGAGGAATGTAAGGACAGTGCAGGTGGAGGTGAGGTGTATGTAGGTAGAGATAGGATATACAGGATGGGGAATGTAAGGACAGTACAGGTGGAGGTGAGGTGTATGTAGATAGAGAGATAGGATAATACAGGATGGGGGGAATGTAAGGACAGTGCAGGTGGAGGTGAGGTGTATGTAGGTAGAGATATAGGATAATACAGGATGGGGAATGTAAGGACAGTGCAGGTGGAGGTGAGGTGTATGTAGGTAGAGAGATAGGATAATACAGGATGGGGAATGTAAGGACAGTGCAGGTGGAGGTGAGGTGTATGTAGGTAGAGAGATAGGATAATACAGGATGGGGAATGTAAGGACAGTGCAGGTGGAGGTGAGGTGTATGTAGGTAGAGAGATAGGATAATACAGGATGAGGAATGTAAGGACAGTGCAGGTGGAGGTGAGGTGTATGTAGGTAGAGATAGGATAATACAGGATGGGGAATGTAAGGACAGTGCAGGTGGAGGTGAGGTGTATGTAGGTAGAGATAGGATAATACAGGAAGGGGAATGTAAGGACAGTGCAGGTGGAGGTGAGGTGTATGTAGGTAGAGATAGGATAATACAGGATGGGGAATGTAAGGACAGTGCAGGTGGAGGTGAGGTGTATGTAGGTAGAGATAGGATAATACAGGATGAGGAATGTAAGGATAGTACAGGTGGAGGTGAGGTGTATGTAGGTAGAGAGATAGGATAATATAGGATGGGGGAATGTAAGGACAGCGCAGGTGGATGTGAGGTGTATGTAGGTAGAGAGATAGGATAATACAGGATGGGGAATGTAAGGACAGTGCAGGTGGAGGTGAGGTGTATGTAGGTAGAGAGATAGGATAATACAGGATGGGGAATGTAAGGACAGTGCAGGTGGAGGTGAGGTGTATGTAGGTAGAGATAGGATAATACAGGATGAGGAATGTAAGGACAGTGCAGGTGGAGGTGAGGTGTATGTAGGTAGAGATAGGATAATACAGGATGGGGAATGTAAGGACAGTGCAGGTGGAGGTGAGGTGTATGTAGGTAGAGATAGGATAATACAGGATGGGGAATGTAAGGACAGTGCAGGTGGAGGTGAGGTGTATGTAGGTAGAGATAGGATAATACAGGATGAGGAATGTAAGGACAGTGCAGGTGGAGGTGAGGTGTATGTAGGTAGAGAGATAGGATAATACAGGATGGGGAATGTAAGGACAGTGCAGGTGGAGGTGAGGTGTATGTAGGTAGAGAGATAGGATAATACAGGATGAGGAATGTAAGGACAGTGCAGGTGGAGGTGAGGTGTATGTAGGTAGAGATAGGATAATACAGGATGGGGGAATGTAAGGACAGTGCAGGTGGAGGTGAGGTGTATGTAGGTAGAGATAGGATAATACAGGATGGGGAATGTAAGGACAGTGCAGGTGGAGGTGAGGTGTATGTAGGTAGAGATAGGATAATACAGGATGGGGAATGTAAGGACAGTGCAGGTGGAGGTGAGGTGTATGTAGGTAGAGATAGGATAATACAGGATGAGGAATGTAAGGACAGTGCAGGTGGAGGTGAGGTGTATGTAGGTAGAGAGATAGGATATACAGGATGGGGGAATGTAAGGACAGTGCAGGTGGAGGTGAGGTGTATGTAGGTAGAGATAGGATAATACAGGATGGGGAATGTAAGGACAGTGCAGGTGGAGGTGAGGTGTATGTAGGTAGAGAGATAGGATAATACAGGATGGGGAATGTAAGGACAGTGCAGGTGGAGGTGAGGTGTATGTAGGTAGAGATAGGATAATACAGGATGAGGAATGTAAGGACAGTGCAGGTGGAGGTGAGGTGTATGTAGGTAGAGATAGGATAATACAGGATGGGGAATGTAAGGACAGTGCAGGTGGAGGTGAGGTGTATGTAGGTAGAGATAGGATAATACAGGATGGGGAATGTAAGGACAGTGCAGGTGGAGGTGAGGTGTATGTAGGTAGAGATAGGATAATACAGGATGGGGAATGTAAGGACAGTGCAGGTGGAGGTGAGGTGTATGTAGGTAGAGATAGGATAATACAGGATGGGGAATGTAAGGACAGTGCAGGTGGAGGTGAGGTGTATGTAGGTAGAGATAGGATAATACAGGATGAGGAATGTAAGGACAGTGCAGGTGGAGGTGAGGTGTATGTAGGTAGAGAGATAGGATAATACAGGATGGGGAATGTAAGGACAGTGCAGGTGGAGGTGAGGTGTATGTAGGTAGAGATAGGATAATACAGGATGGGGAATGTAAGGACAGTGCAGGGGGAGGTGAGGTGTATGTAGGTAGAGATAGGATAATACAGGATGAGGAATGTAAGGACAGTGCAGGTGGAGGTGAGGTGTATGTAGGTAGAGATAGGATAATACAGGATGGGGAATGTAAGGACAGTGCAGGTGGAGGTGAGGTGTATGTAGGTAGAGATAGGATAATACAGGATGGGGAATGTAAGGACAGTGCAGGTGGAGGTGAGGTGTATGTAGGTAGAGATAGGATAATACAGGATGGGGGAATGTAAGGACAGTACAGGTGGAGGTGAGGTGTATGTAGGTAGAGAGATAGGATATACAGGATGGGGGAATGTAAGGACAGTGCAGGTGGAGGTGAGGTGTATGTAGGTAGAGATAGGATAATACAGGATGGGGAATGTAAGGACAGTACAGGTGGAGGTGAGGTGTATGTAGGTAGAGATAGGATAATACAGGATGGGGGAATGTAAGGACAGTGCAGGTGGAGGTGAGGTGTATGTAGGTAGAGATAGGATAATACAGGATGGGGAATGTAAGGACAGTGCAGGTGGAGGTGAGGTGTATGTAGGTAGAGATAGGATAATACAGGATGGGGGAATGTAAGGACAGTGCAGGTGGAGGTGAGGTGTATGTAGGTAGAGAGATAGGATAATACAGGATGAGGAATGTAAGGACAGTGCAGGTGGAGGTGAGGTGTATGGAGGTAGAGATAATAAGAATTTACTTACCGATAATTCTATTTCTCGGAGTCCGTAGTGGATGCTGGGGTTCCTGAAAGGACCATGGGGAATAGCGGCTCCGCAGGAGACAGGGCACAAAAAGTAAAGCTTTTCCAGATCAGGTGGTGTGCACTGGCTCCTCCCCCTATGACCCTCCTCCAGACTCCAGTTAGGTACTGTGCCCGGACGAGCGTACACAATAAGGGAGGATTTTGAATCCCGGGTAAGACTCATACCAGCCACACCAATCACACTGTACAACTTGTGATCTAAACCCAGTTAACAGTATGATAACAGAGGAGCCTCTGAAAGATGGCTCCCTAAACAATAACCCGAATTAGTTAACAATAACTATGTACAAGTATTGCAGATAATCCGCACTTGGGATGGGCGCCCAGCATCCACTACGGACTCCGAGAAATAGAATTATCGGTAAGTAAATTCTTATTTTCTCTATCGTCCTAGTGGATGCTGGGGTTCCTGAAAGGACCATGGGGATTATACCAAAGCTCCCAAACGGGCGGGAGAGTGCGGATGACTCTGCAGCACCGAATGAGAGAACTCCAGGTCCTCTTTTGCCAGGGTATCAAATTTGTAGAATTTTACAAACGTGTTCTCCCCTGACCACGTAGCTGCTCGGCAGAGTTGTAATGCCGAGACCCCTCGGGCAGCCGCCCAAGATGAGCCCACCTTCCTTGTGGAATGGGCCTTAACAGATTTAGGCTGTGGCAGGCCTGCCACAGAATGTGCAAGTTGAATTGTGTTACAAATCCAACGAGCAATCGACTGCTTAGAAGCAGGCGCATCCAACTTGTTGGGTGCATACAGTATAAACAGCGAGTCAGATTTTCTGACTCCAGCCGTCCTTGAAATGTATATTTTTAAAGCTCTGACAACGTCCAACAACTTGGAGTCCTCCAAGTCGCTTGTAGCCGCAGGCACTACAATAGGCTGGTTCAGGTGAAACGCTGATACCACCTTAGGGAGAAAATGCGGACGCGTCCGCAGCTCTGCCCTATCCGAATGGAAAATTAAATAAGGGCTTTTATAAGATAAAGCCGCCAGTTCAGATACTCTCCTGGCGGAAGCCAGGGCCAGTAACATAGTCACTTTCCATGTGAGATATTTCAAATCCACATTTTTTAGTGGTTCAAACCAATGGGATTTGAGGAAATCTAAAACTACATTTAGATCCCACGGTGCCACCGGAGGCACCACAGGAGGCTGTATATGCAGTACTCCTTTGACAAAAGTCTGGACCTCAGGGACTGAGGCCAATTCTTTTTGGAAGAATATTGACAGGGCCGAAATTTGAACCTTAATAGATCCCAATTTGAGACCCATAGACAATCCTGATTGCAGGAAATGTAGGAAACGACCCAGTTGAAATTCCTCCGTCGGAGCACTCCGATCCTCGCACCACGCAACATATTTCCGCCAAATGCGGTGATAATGCTTCGCGGTGACTTCCTTTCTTGCCTTAATCAAGGTAGGAATGACTTCTTCTGGAATGCCTTTTCCTTTTAGGATCTGGCGTTCAACAGCCATGCCGTCAAACGCAGCCGCGGTAAGTCTTGAAAGAGGCAGGGACCCTGTTGAAGCAGGTCCCTTCTCAGAGGTAGAGGCCACGGATCGTCCGTGACCATCTCTTGAAGTTCCGGGTACCAAGAGCTTCTTGGCCAATCCGGAGCCACTAGTATCGTTCTTACTCCGCTTTGCCGTATGATTCTCAATACCTTTGGTATGAGAGGCAGAGGAGGAAACACATACACCGACTGGTACACCCAAGGTGTTACCAGCGCGTCCACAGCTATTGCCTGCGGATCTCTTGACCTGGCGCAATACCTGTCCAGTTTTTTGTTGAGGCGAGACGCCATCATGTCCACCATTGGTCTTTCCCAACGGTTTATTAGCATGTGGAAAACTTCTGGATGAAGTCCCCACTCTCCCGGGTGAAGATCGTGTCTGCTGAGGAAGTCTGCTTCCCAGTTGTCCACGCCCGGGATGAACACTGCTGACAGTGCCATCACGTGATTCTCCGCCCAGCGAAGGATCCTGGCAGCTTCTGCCATTGCACTCCTGCTTCTTGTGCCGCCCTGTCTGTTTACATGGGCGACTGCCGTGATGTTGTCCGACTGGATCAACACCGGTCTTCCTTGAAGCAGAGGTTCCGCCTGGCTTAGAGCATTGTAGATTGCTCTTGTCAGAATGTTTATGTGAAGAGACTTTTCCAGGCTCGACCACACTCCCTGGAAGTTTCTTCCTTGTGTGACTGCTCCCCAGCCTCTCAGGCTGGCGTCCGTGGTCACCAGGATCCAATCCTGTATGCCGAATCTGCGGCCCTCCAATAGATGAGCCCTCTGCAACCACCACAGAAGAGATACCCTTGTCCTTGGAGACAGGGTTATCCGCAGGTGCATCTGAAGATGCGACCCTGACCATTTGTCCAACAGATCCCTTTGGAAAATTCTTGCATGGAATCTGCCGAATGGAATTGCTTCGTAAGAAGCCACCATTTTTCCCAGGACTCTTGTGCATTGATGTACAGACACCTTTCCTGGTTTTAGGAGGTTCCTGACCAGGTCGGATAACTCCTTGGCTTTTTCCTCGGGAAGAAAAACCTTTTTCTGAACCGTGTCCAGAATCATCCCTAGGAACAGCAGACGAGTTGTCGGCATTAATTGGGATTTTGGAATATTCAGAATCCATCCGTGCTGCTTTAGCACCTCTTGAGATAGTGCTAATCCCATCTCTAGCTGTTCTCTGGACCTTGCCCTTATTAGGAGATCGTCCAAGTATGGGATAATTAATACGCCTTTTCTTCGAAGAAGAATCATCATCTCGGCCATTACCTTTGTAAAGACCCGAGGTGCCGTGGACAAACCAAACGGCAGCGTCTGAAACTGATAGTGACAGTTTTGTACAACGAACCTGAGGTACCCCTGGTGTGAGGGGTAAATTTCTTCCAGGTTCGCTATCACTGCTCTGAGTGACTCCATCTTGAACTTGAACTTCTTTATGTACAGGTTCAAGGACTTCAGATTTAGAATAGGCCTTACCGAGCCATCCGGCTTCGGTACCACAAATAGAGTGGAATAATACCCCTTCCCTTGTTGTAGAAGAGGTACCTTGACTATCACCTGCTGAGAGTACAGCTTGTGAATGGCTTCCAAAACCGTCTCCCTTTCGGAGGGGGACGTTGGTAAAGCAGACTTCAGGAAACGGCGAGGTGGATCTGTCTCTAATTCCAACCTGTACCCCTGAGATATTATCTGCAGGATCCAGGGATCTACCTGCGAGTGAGCCCACTGCGCGCTGTAATTTTTGAGACGACCGCCCACCGTCCACGAGTCCGCTTGAGAAGCCCCAGCGTCATGCTGAGGCTTTTGTAGAAGCCGGGGAGGGCTTCTGTTCCTGGGAAGGAGCTGCCTGTTGCTGTCTCTTCCCTCGACCTCTGCCTCGTGGCAGATATGAATAGCCCTTTGCTCTCTTATTTTTAAAGGAACGAAAGGGCTGCGGTTGAAAAGTCGGTGCCTTTTTCTGTTGGGGAGTGACTTGAGGTAGAAAGGTGGATTTCCCGGCTGTAGCCGTGGCCACCAAATCTGATAGACCGACTCCAAATAACTCCTCCCCTTTATACGGCAAAACTTCCATATGCCGTTTTGAATCCGCATAGCCTGACCACTGTCGCGTCCATAAAGCTCTTCTGGCCGAAATGGACATAGCACTTACCCGTGATGCCAGTGTGCAGATATCCCTCTGTGCATCACGCATATAAAGAAATGCATCCTTTATTTGTTCTAACGACAGTAAAATATTGTCCCTGTCCAGGGTATCAATATTTTCAATCAGGGACTCTGACCAAACTACCCCAGCACTGCACATCCAGGCAGTCGCTATAGCTGGTCGTAGTATAACACCTGCATGTGTGTATATACTTTTTTGGATATTTTCCATCCTCCTATCTGATGGATCTTTAAGTGCGGCCGTCTCAGGAGAGGGTAACGCCACTTGTTTAGATAAGCGTGTTAGCGCCTTGTCCACCCTAGGAGGTGTTTCCCAGCGCTCCCTAACCTCTGGCGGGAAAGGGTATGCTGCCAATAATTTCTTTGAAATTATCAGCTTTTTATCAGGGGCAACCCACGCTTCATCACACACGTCATTTAATTCTTCTGATTCAGGAAAAACTATAGGTAGTTTTTTCACACCCCACATAATACCCTGTTTAGTGGTACCTGTAGTATCAGCTAAATGTAACGCCTCCTTCATTGCCAAAATCATATAACGTGTGGCCCTACTGGAAAATACGGTTGATTCGTCACCGTCACCACTGGAATCAGTGCCTGTGTCTGGGTCTGTGTCGACCGACTGAGGCAAAGGGCGTTTCACAGCCCCTGACGGTGTTTGAGGCGCCTGGACAGGCACTAATTGATTGTCCGGCCGTCCATTCTGGTGTCGACCCCCTAGGAGGTGACATCCCCATATTTGGCAATTGCTCCGCCTCCACACCAATATCGTCCTCATACATGTCGACACACACGTACCGACACACAGCAGACACACAGGGAATGCTCTACACGAAGACAGGACCCACTAGCCCTTTGGGGAGACAGAGGGAGAGTCTGCCAGCACACACCAAAAAAGCGCTATATATGACAGGGATAGCCTTATAATAAGTGCTCCCTTATAGCTGCTTTATATATATCAAAATATTGCCATTAAATTTGCCCCCCCTCTCTGTTTTACCCTGTTTCTGTAGTGCAGTGCAGGGGAGAGACCTGGGAGCCGTCCTGACCAGCGGAGCTGTGAGAGGAAATGGCGCCGTGTGCTGAGGAGAAAGGCCCCGCCCCTTTTTCGGCGGCTCGTCTCCCGCTATTTTGTGAATCCAGGCAGGGGTTAAATATCTCCATATAGCCTCTGGGGGCTATATGTGAGGTATTTTTAGCCTTTTAATAGGTTTTCATTTGCCTCCCAGGGCGCCCCCCCCCAGCGCCCTGCACCCTCAGTGACTGCGTGTGAAGTGTGCTGAGAGGAAAATGGCGCACAGCTGCAGTGCTGTGCGCTACCTTTAGAAGACTGCAGGAGTCTTCAGCCGCCGATTCTGGACCTCTTCTTACTTCAGCATCTGCAAGGGGGCCGGCGGCGCGGCTCCGGTGACCATCCAGGCTGTACCTGTGATCGTCCCTCTGGAGCTGATGTCCAGTAGCCAAGAAGCCAATCCATCCTGCACGCAGGTGAGTTCACTTCTTCTCCCCTCTGTCCCTCGTTGCAGTGATCCTGTTGCCAGCAGGAATCACTGTAAAATAAAAAACCTAAGCTAAACTTTCTCTAAGCAGCTCTTTATGAGAGCCACCTAGAATTGCACCCTTCTCGGCCGGGCACAAAAATCTAACTGGAGTCTGGAGGAGGGTCATAGGGGGAGGAGCCAGTGCACACCACCTGATCTGGAAAAGCTTTACTTTTTGTGCCCTGTCTCCTGCGGAGCCGCTATTCCCCATGGTCCTTTCAGGAACCCCAGCATCCACTAGGACGATAGAGAAAGGATAATACAGGATGGGGAATGTAAGGACAGTGCAGGTGGAGGTGAGGTGTATGTAGGTAGAGATAGGATAATACAGGATGGGGGAATGTAAGGACAGTACAGGTGGAGGTGAGGTGTATGTAGGTAGAGATAGGATAATACAGGATGAGGAATGTAAGGACAGTGCAGGTGGAGGTGAGGTGTATGTAGGTAGAGAGATAGGATAATACAGGATGGGGAATGTAAGGAAGGTGGAGGTGAGGTGTATGTAGGTAGAGATAGGATAATACAGGATGGGGAATGTAAGGACAGTGCAGGTGGAGGTGAGGTGTATGTAGGTAGAGATAGGATAATACAGGATGAGGGAATGTAAGGACAGTGCAGGTGGAGGTGAGGTGTATGTAGGTAGAGATAGGATAATACAGGATGGGGAATGTAAGGACAGTGCAGGTGGAGGTGAGGTGTATGTAGGTAGAGATAGGATAATACAGGATGAGGGAATGTAAGGACAGTGCAGGTGGAGGTGAGGTGTATGTAGGTAGAGAGATAGGATAATACAGGATGGGGGGAATGTAAGGACAGTGCAGGTGGAGGTGAGGTGTATGTAGGTAGAGAGATAGGATAATACAGGATGGGGAATGTAAGGACAGTGCAGGTGGAGGTGAGGTGTATGTAGGTAGAGATAGGATAATACAGGATGGGGAATGTAAGGACAGTGCAGGTGGAGGTGAGGTGTATGTAGGTAGAGATAGGATAATACAGGATGAGGAATGTAAGGACAGTGCAGGTGGAGGTGAGGTGTATGTAGGTAGAGATAGGATAATACAGGATGGGGGGAATGTAAGGACAGTGCAGGTGGAGGTGAGGTGTATGTAGGTAGAGAGATAGGATAATACAGGATGGGGAATGTAAGGACAGTGCAGGTGGAGGTGAGGTGTATGTAGGTAGAGATAGGATAATACAGGATGGGGAATGTAAGGACAGTGCAGGTGGAGGTGAGGTGTATGTAGGTAGAGATAGGATAATACAGGATGGGGAATGTAAGGACAGTGCAGGTGGAGGTGAGGTGTATGTAGGTAGAGATAGGATAATACAGGATGGGGGAATGTAAGGACAGTGCAGGTGGAGGTGAGGTGTATGTAGGTAGAGATAGGATAATACAGGATGGGGGAATGTAAGGACAGTGCAGGTGGAGGTGAGGTGTATGTAGGTAGAGAGATAGGATAATACAGGATGGGGAATGTAAGGACAGTGCAGGTGGAGGTGAGGTGTATGTAGGTAGAGAGATAGGATAATACAGGATGGGGAATGTAAGGACAGTGCAGGTGGAGGTGAGGTGTATGTAGGTAGAGAGATAGAATAATACAGGATGAGGAATGTAAGGACAGTGCAGGTGGAGGTGAGGTGTATGTAGGTAGAGAGATAGGATAATACAGGATGGGGAATGTAAGGACAGTGCAGGTGGAGGTGAGGTGTATGTAGGTAGAGAGATAGGATAATACAGGATGGGGGGAATGTAAGGACAGTGCAGGTGGAGGTGAGGTGTATGTAGGTAGAGAGATAGGATAATACAGGATGGGGAATGTAAGGACAGTGCAGGTGGAGGTGAGGTGTATGTAGGTAGAGATAGGATAATACAGGATGGGGGAATGTAAGGACAGTGCAGGTGGAGGTGAGGTGTATGTAGGTAGAGAGATAGGATAATACAGGATGGGGAATGTAAGGACAGTACAGGTGGAGGTGAGGTGTATGTAGGTAGAGAGATAGGATAATACAGGATGGGGAATGTAAGGACAGTACAGGTGGAGGTGAGGTGTATGTAGGTAGAGAGATAGGATAATACAGGATGGGGGGAATGTAAGGACAGTGCAGGTGGAGGTGAGGTGTATGTAGGTAGAGATAGGATAATACAGGATGAGGAATGTAAGGACAGTGCAGGTGGAGGTGAGGTGTATGTAGGTAGAGATAGGATAATACAGGATGGGGAATGTAAGGACAGTGCAGGTGGAGGTGAGGTGTATGTAGGTAGAGATAGGATAATACAGGATGAGGAATGTAAGGACAGTGCAGGTGGAGGTGAGGTGTATGTAGGTAGAGAGATAGGATAATACAGGATGGGGAATGTAAGGACAGTGCAGGTGGAGGTGAGGTGTATGTAGGTAGAGATAGGATAATACAGGATGGGGAATGTAAGGACAGTGCAGGTGGAGGTGAGGTGTATGTAGGTAGAGAGATAGGATAATACAGGATGGGGGGAATGTAAGGACAGTGCAGGTGGAGGTGAGGTGTATGTAGGTAGAGAGATAGGATAATACAGGATGGGGGGAATGTAAGGACAGTGCAGGTGGAGGTGAGATGTATGTAGGTAGAGATAGGATAATACAGGATGGGGAATGTAAGGACAGTACAGGTGGAGGTGAGATGTATGTAGGTAGAGATAGGATAATACAGGATGGGGAATGTAAGGACAGTACAGGTGGAGGTGAGGTGTATGTAGGTAGAGAGATAGGATAATACAGGATGGGGAATGTAAGGACAGTGCAGGTGGAGGTGAGGTGTATGTAGGTAGAGATAGGATAATACAGGATGAGGAATGTAAGGACAGTGCAGGTGGAGGTGAGGTGTATGTAGGTAGAGAGATAGGATAATACAGGATGAGGAATGTAAGGACAGTGCAGGTGGAGGTGTATGTAGGTAGAGATAGGATAATACAGGATGGGGAATGTAAGGACAGTGCAGGTGGAGGTGAGATGTATGTAGGTAGAGATAGGATAATACAGGATGGGGAATGTAAGGACAGTGCAGGGGGAGGTGAGGTGTATGTAGGTAGAGAGATAGGATAATACAGGATGGGGAATGTAAGGACAGTACAGGGGGAGGTGAGATGTATGTAGGTAGAGATAGGATAATACAGGATGGGGAATGTAAGGACAGTACAGGTGGAGGTGAGGTGTATGTAGGTAGAGATAGGATAATACAGGATGGGGAATGTAAGGACAGTACAGGTGGAGGTGAGGTGTATGTAGGTAGAGATAGGATAATACAGGATGGGGGAATGTAAGGACAGTGCAGGTGGAGGTGAGGTGTATGTAGGTAGAGATAGGATAATACAGGATGAGGAATGTAAGGACAGTGCAGGTGGAGGTGAGGTGTATGTAGGTAGACATAGGATAATACAGGATGGGGAATGTAAGGACAGTGCAGGTGGAGGTGAGGTGTATGTAGGTAGACATAGGATAATACAGGATGGGGAATGTAAGGACAGTGCAGGTGGAGGTGAGGTGTATGTAGGTAGAGAGATAGGATAATACAGGATGGGGAATGTAAGGACAGTGCAGGTGGAGGTGAGGTGTATGTAGGTAGAGAGATAGGATAATACAGGATGAGGGAATGTAAGGACAGTGCAGGTGGAGGTGAGGTGTATGTAGGTAGAGAGATAGGATAATACAGGAAGGGGAATGTAAGGACAGTGCAGGTGGAGGTGAGGTGTATGTAGGTAGAGATAGGATAATACAGGATGGGGAATGTAAGGACAGTGCAGGTGGAGGTGAGGTGTATGGAGGTAGAGATAGGATAATACAGGATGGGGAATGTAAGGACAGTGCAGGTGGAGGTGAGGTGTATGTAGGTAGAGATAGGATAATACAGGATGACGAATGTAAGGACAGTGCAGGTGGAGGTGAGGTGTATGTAGGTAGAGAGATAGGATAATACAGGATGGGGGAATGTAAGGACAGTACAGGTGGAGGTGAGGTGTATGTAGGTAGAGAGATAGGATAATACAGGATGGGGAATGTAAGGACAGTGCAGGTGGAGGTGAGGTGTATGTAGGTAGAGAGATAGGATAATACAGGATGGGGAATGTAAGGACAGTACAGGTGGAGGTGAGGTGTATGTAGGTAGAGATAGGATAATACAGGATGGGGAATGTAAGGACAGTACAGGTGGAGGTGAGGTGTATGTAGGTAGAGATAGGATAATACAGGATGGGGAATGTAAGGACAGTGCAGGTGGAGGTGAGGTGTATGTAGGTAGAGATAGGATAATACAGGATGGGGGAATGTAAGGACAGTGCAGGTGGAGGTGAGGTGTATGTAGGTAGAGAGATAGGATAATACAGGATGGGGAATGTAAGGACAGTGCAGGTGGAGGTGAGGTGTATGTAGGTAGAGAGATAGGATAATACAGGATGGGGAATGTAAGGACAGTGCAGGTGGAGGTGAGGTGTATGTAGGTAGAGAGATAGGATAATACAGGATGAGGGAATGTAAGGACAGTGCAGGTGGAGGTGAGGTGTATGTAGGTAGAGAGATAGGATAATACAGGAAGGGGAATGTAAGGACAGTGCAGGTGGAGGTGAGGTGTATGTAGGTAGAGAGATAGGATAATACAGGATGGGGAATGTAAGGACAGTGCAGGTGGAGGTGAGGTGTATGGAGGTAGAGATAGGATAATACAGGATGGGGAATGTAAGGACAGTGCAGGTGGAGGTGAGGTGTATGTAGGTAGAGATAGGATAATACAGGATGACGAATGTAAGGACAGTGCAGGTGGAGGTGAGGTGTATGTAGGTAGAGAGATAGGATAATACAGGATGGGGGAATGTAAGGACAGTACAGGTGGAGGTGAGGTGTATGTAGGTAGAGAGATAGGATAATACAGGATGGGGAATGTAAGGACAGTGCAGGTGGAGGTGAGGTGTATGTAGGTAGAGATAGGATAATACAGGATGGGGGAATGTAAGGACAGTGCAGGTGGAGGTGAGGTGTATGTAGGTAGAGAGATAGGATAATACAGGATGGGGAATGTAAGGACAGTGCAGGTGGAGGTGAGGTGTATGTAGGTAGAGAGATAGGATAATACAGGATGGGGAATGTAAGGACAGTACAGGTGGAGGTGAGGTGTATGTAGGTAGAGAGATAGGATAATACAGGATGGGGAATGTAAGGACAGTGCAGGTGGAGGTGAGGTGTATGTAGGTAGAGAGATAGGATAATACAGGATGGGGAATGTAAGGACAGTGCAGGTGGAGGTGAGGTGTATGTAGGTAGAGAGATAGGATAATACAGGATGGGGAATGTAAGGACAGTACAGGTGGAGGTGAGGTGTATGTAGGTAGAGAGATAGGATAATACAGGATGAGGAATGTAAGGACAGTGCAGGTGGAGGTGAGGTGTATGTAGGTAGAGAGATAGGATAATACAGGATGAGGAATGTAAGGACAGTGCAGGTGGAGGTGAGGTGTATGTAGGTAGAGAGATAGGATAATACAGGATGAGGAATGTAAGGACAGTGCAGGTGGAGGTGAGGTGTATGTAGGTAGAGATAGGATAATACAGGATGGGGAATGTAAGGACAGTGCAGGTGGAGGTGAGGTGTATGTAGGTAGAGAGATAGGATAATACAGGATGGGGAATGTAAGGACAGTACAGGTGGAGGTGAGGTGTATGTAGGTAGAGATAGGATAATACAGGATGGGGAATGTAAGGACAGTGCAGGTGGAGGTGAGGTGTATGTAGGTAGAGAGATAGGATAATACAGGATGGGGGGAATGTAAGGACAGTGCAGGTGGAGGTGAGGTGTATGTAGGTAGAGAGATAGGATAATACAGGATGGGGAATGTAAGGACAGTGCAGGTGGAGGTGAGGTGTATGTAGGTAGAGATAGGATAATACAGGATGGGGGAATGTAAGGACAGTGCAGGTGGAGGTGAGGTGTATGTAGGTAGAGAGATAGGATAATACAGGATGGGGAATGTAAGGACAGTGCAGGTGGAGGTGAGGTGTATGTAGGTAGAGATAGGATAATACAGGATGACGAATGTAAGGACAGTGCAGGTGGAGGTGAGGTGTATGTAGGTAGAGAGATAGGATAATACAGGATGGGGGAATGTAAGGACAGTACAGGTGGAGGTGAGGTGTATGTAGGTAGAGAGATAGGATAATACAGGATGGGGAATGTAAGGACAGTGCAGGTGGAGGTGAGGTGTATGTAGGTAGAGAGATAGGATAATACAGGATGGGGAATGTAAGGACAGTACAGGTGGAGGTGAGGTGTATGTAGGTAGAGATAGGATAATACAGGATGGGGAATGTAAGGACAGTACAGGTGGAGGTGAGGTGTATGTAGGTAGAGATAGGATAATACAGGATGGGGAATGTAAGGACAGTGCAGGTGGAGGTGAGGTGTATGTAGGTAGAGAGATAGGATAATACAGGATGGGGAATGTAAGGACAGTACAGGTGGAGGTGAGGTGTATGTAGGTAGAGATATAGGATAATACAGGATGGGGAATGTAAGGACAGTGCAGGTGGAGGTGAGGTGTATGTAGGTAGAGAGATAGGATAATACAGGATGGGGAATGTAAGGACAGTACAGGTGGAGGTGAGGTGTATGTAGGTAGAGATAGGATAATACAGGATGGGGGAATGTAAGGACAGTGCAGGTGGAGGTGAGGTGTATGTAGGTAGAGATAGGATAATACAGGATGGGGAATGTAAGGACAGTGCAGGTGGAGGTGAGGTGTATGTAGGTAGAGATAGGATAATACAGGATGGGGAATGTAAGGACAGTGCAGGTGGAGGTGAGGTGTATGTAGGTAGAGAGATAGGATAATACAGGATGGGGAATGTAAGGACAGTACAGGTGGAGGTGAGGTGTATGTAGGTAGAGATAGGATAATACAGGATGGGGGGAATGTAAGGACAGTGCAGGTGGAGGTGAGGTGTATGTAGGTAGAGATAGGATAATACAGGATGGGGAATGTAAGGACAGTGCAGGTGGAGGTGAGGTGTATGTAGGTAGAGATAGGATAATACAGGATGGGGAATGTAAGGACAGTGCAGGTGGAGGTGAGGTGTATGTAGGTAGAGATAGGATAATACAGGATGGGGAATGTAAGGACAGTGCAGGTGGAGGTGAGGTGTATGTAGGTAGAGAGATAGGATAATACAGGATGGGGAATGTAAGGACAGTACAGGTGGAGGTGAGGTGTATGTAGGTAGAGATAGGATAATACAGGATGGGGAATGTAAGGACAGTACAGGTGGAGGTGAGATGTATGTAGGTAGAGATAGGATAATACAGGATGGGGAATGTAAGGACAGTACAGGTGGAGGTGAGGTGTATGTAGGTAGAGAGATAGGATAATACAGGATGGGGAATGTAAGGACAGTACAGGTGGAGGTGAGGTGTATGTAGGTAGAGATAGGATAATACAGGATGGGGAATGTAAGGACAGTACAGGTGGAGGTGAGATGTATGTAGGTAGAGATAGGATAATACAGGATGGGGAATGTAAGGACAGTACAGGTGGAGGTGAGGTGTATGTAGGTAGAGAGATAGGATAATACAGGATGGGGAATGTAAGGACAGTACAGGTGGAGGTGAGGTGTATGTAGGTAGAGAGATAGGATAATACAGGATGAGGAATGTAAGGACAGTGCAGGTGGAGGTGTATGTAGGTAGAGATAGGATAATACAGGATGGGGAATGTAAGGACAGTGCAGGTGGAGGTGAGATGTATGTAGGTAGAGATAGGATAATACAGGATGGGGAATGTAAGGACAGTGCAGGGGGAGGTGAGGTGTATGTAGGTAGAGAGATAGGATAATACAGGATGGGGAATGTAAGGACAGTACAGGGGGAGGTGAGATGTATGTAGGTAGAGATAGGATAATACAGGATGGGGAATGTAAGGACAGTACAGGTGGAGGTGAGGTGTATGTAGGTAGAGAGATAGGATAATACAGGATGAGGAATGTAAGGACAGTGCAGGTGGAGGTGAGGTGTATGTAGGTAGAGAGATAGGATAATACAGGATGAGGAATGTAAGGACAGTGCAGGTGGAGGTGAGGTGTATGTAGGTAGAGATAGGATAATACAGGATGGGGAATGTAAGGACAGTGCAGGTGGAGGTGAGGTGTATGTAGGTAGAGATAGGATAATACAGGATGGGGGAATGTAAGGACAGTGCAGGTGGAGGTGAGGTGTATGTAGGTAGAGATAGGATAATACAGGATGAGGAATGTAAGGACAGTGCAGGTGGAGGTGAGGTGTATGTAGGTAGACATAGGATAATACAGGATGGGGAATGTAAGGACAGTGCAGGTGGAGGTGAGGTGTATGTAGGTAGACATAGGATAATACAGGATGGGGAATGTAAGGACAGTGCAGGTGGAGGTGAGGTGTATGTAGGTAGAGAGATAGGATAATACAGGATGGGGAATGTAAGGACAGTGCAGGTGGAGGTGAGGTGTATGTAGGTAGAGATAGGATAATACAGGATGGGGAATGTAAGGACAGTGCAGGTGGAGGTGAGGTGTATGTAGGTAGAGAGATAGGATAATACAGGATGAGGGAATGTAAGGACAGTGCAGGTGGAGGTGAGGTGTATGTAGGTAGAGAGATAGGATAATTCAGGAAGGGGAATGTAAGGACAGTGCAGGTGGAGGTGAGGTGTATGTAGGTAGAGATAGGATAATACAGGATGGGGAATGTAAGGACAGTGCAGGTGGAGGTGAGGTGTATGGAGGTAGAGATAGGATAATACAGGATGGGGAATGTAAGGACAGTGCAGGTGGAGGTGAGGTGTATGTAGGTAGAGATAGGATAATACAGGATGACGAATGTAAGGACAGTGCAGGTGGAGGTGAGGTGTATGTAGGTAGAGAGATAGGATAATACAGGATGGGGGAATGTAAGGACAGTACAGGTGGAGGTGAGGTGTATGTAGGTAGAGAGATAGGATAATACAGGATGGGGAATGTAAGGACAGTACAGGTGGAGGTGAGGTGTATGTAGGTAGAGATAGGATAATACAGGATGGGGAATGTAAGGACAGTGCAGGTGGAGGTGAGGTGTATGTAGGTAGAGAGATAGGATAATACAGGATGGGGAATGTAAGGACAGTACAGGTGGAGGTGAGGTGTATGTAGGTAGAGATAGGATAATACAGGATGGGGAATGTAAGGACAGTACAGGTGGAGGTGAGGTGTATGTAGGTAGAGATAGGATAATACAGGATGGGGGAATGTAAGGACAGTGCAGGTGGAGGTGAGGTGTATGTAGGTAGAGAGATAGGATAATACAGGATGGGGAATGTAAGGACAGTGCAGGTGGAGGTGAGGTGTATGTAGGTAGAGAGATAGGATAATACAGGATGGGGAATGTAAGGACAGTACAGGTGGAGGTGAGGTGTATGTAGGTAGAGAGATAGGATAATACAGGATGGGGAATGTAAGGACAGTGCAGGTGGAGGTGAGGTGTATGTAGGTAGAGAGATAGGATAATACAGGATGGGGAATGTAAGGACAGTGCAGGTGGAGGTGAGGTGTATGTAGGTAGAGAGATAGGATAATACAGGATGGGGAATGTAAGGACAGTACAGGTGGAGGTGAGGTGTATGTAGGTAGAGAGATAGGATAATACAGGATGAGGAATGTAAGGACAGTGCAGGTGGAGGTGAGGTGTATGTAGGTAGAGAGATAGGATAATACAGGATGAGGAATGTAAGGACAGTGCAGGTGGAGGTGAGGTGTATGTAGGTAGAGAGATAGGATAATACAGGATGAGGAATGTAAGGACAGTGCAGGTGGAGGTGAGGTGTATGTAGGTAGAGATAGGATAATACAGGATGGGGAATGTAAGGACAGTGCAGGTGGAGGTGAGGTGTATGTAGGTAGAGAGATAGGATAATACAGGATGGGGGGAATGTAAGGACAGTGCAGGTGGAGGTGAGGTGTATGTAGGTAGAGAGATAGGATAATACAGGATGGGGAATGTAAGGACAGTGCAGGTGGAGGTGAGGTGTATGTAGGTAGAGATAGGATAATACAGGATGGGGGAATGTAAGGACAGTGCAGGTGGAGGTGAGGTGTATGTAGGTAGAGATAGGATAATACAGGATGGGGAATGTAAGGACAGTGCAGGTGGAGGTGAGGTGTATGTAGGTAGAGAGATAGGATAATACAGGATGGGGAATGTAAGGACAGTGCAGGTGGAGGTGAGGTGTATGTAGGTAGAGATAGGATAATACAGGATGGGGAATGTAAGGACAGTGCAGGTGGAGGTGAGGTGTATGTAGGTAGAGAGATAGGATAATACAGGATGGGGGGAATGTAAGGACAGTGCAGGTGGAGGTGAGGTGTATGTAGGTAGAGAGATAGGATAATACAGGATGGGGAATGTAAGGACAGTGCAGGTGGAGGTGAGGTGTATGTAGGTAGAGAGATAGGATAATACAGGATGGGGAATGTAAGGACAGTGCAGGTGGAGGTGAGGTGTATGTAGGTAGAGATAGGATAATACAGGATGGGGGAATGTAAGGACAGTGCAGGTGGAGGTGAGGTGTATGTAGGTAGAGATAGGATAATACAGGATGGGGAATGTAAGGACAGTGCAGGTGGAGGTGAGGTGTATGTAGGTAGAGAGATAGGATAATACAGGATGGGGAATGTAAGGACAGTGCAGGTGGAGGTGAGGTGTATGTAGGTAGAGATAGGATAATACAGGATGGGGAATGTAAGGACAGTGCAGGTGGAGGTGAGGTGTATGTAGGTAGAGAGATAGGATAATACAGGATGGGGGGAATGTAAGGACAGTGCAGGTGGAGGTGAGGTGTATGTAGGTAGAGAGATAGGATAATACAGGATGGGGAATGTAAGGACAGTGCAGGTGGAGGTGAGGTGTATGTAGGTAGAGAGATAGGATAATACAGGATGGGGAATGTAAGGACAGTGCAGGTGGAGGTGAGGTGTATGTAGGTAGAGATAGGATAATACAGGATGGGGAATGTAAGGACAGTGCAGGTGGAGGTGAGGTGTATGTAGGTAGAGAGATAGGATAATACAGGATGGGGGAATGTAAGGACAGTGCAGGTGGAGGTGAGGTGTATGTAGGTAGAGATAGGATAATACAGGATGGGGGAATGTAAGGACAGTGCAGGTGGAGGTGAGGTGTATGTAGGTAGAGATAGGATAATACAGGATGGGGAATGTAAGGACAGTGCAGGTGGAGGTGAGGTGTATGTAGGTAGAGAGATAGGATAATACAGGATGGGGAATGTAAGGACAGTACAGGTGGAGGTGAGGTGTATGTAGGTAGAGAGATAGGATAATACAGGATGGGGGAATGTAAGGACAGTGCAGGTGGAGGTGAGGTGTATGTAGGTAGAGATAGGATAATACAGGATGAGGAATGTAAGGACAGTGCAGGTGGAGGTGAGGTGTATGTAGGTAGAGATAGGATAATACAGGATGGGGAATGTAAGGACAGTACAGGTGGAGGTGAGGTGTATGTAGGTAGAGAGATAGGATAATACAGGATGGGGAATGTAAGGACAGTGCAGGTGGAGGTGAGGTGTATGTAGGTAGAGAGATAGGATAATACAGGATGGGGAATGTAAGGACAGTGCAGGTGGAGGTGAGGTGTATGTAGGTAGAGATAGGATAATACAGGATGGGGAATGTAAGGACAGAGCAGGTGGAGGTGAGGTGTATGTAGGTAGAGAGATAGGATAATACAGGATGGGGGAATGTAAGGACAGTGCAGGTGGAGGTGAGGTGTATGTAGGTAGAGATAGGATAATACAGGATGGGGAATGTAAGGACAGTGCAGGTGGAGGTGAGGTGTATGTAAGTAGAGATAGGATAATACAGGATGGGGAATGTAAGGACAGAGCAGGTGGAGGTGAGGTGTATGTAGGTAGAGATAGGATAATACAGGATGGGGAATGTAAGGACAGTGCAGGTGGAGGTGAGGTGTATGTAGGTAGAGATAGGATAATACAGGATGGGGAATGTAAGGACAGTGCAGGTGGAGGTGAGGTGTATGTAGGTAGAGAGATAGGATAATACAGGATGGGGAATGTAAGGACAGTGCAGGTGGAGGTGAGGTGTATGTAGGTAGAGATAGGATAATACAGGATGAGGAATGTAAGGACAGTGCAGGTGGAGGTGAGGTGTATGTAGGTAGAGATAGGATAATACAGGATGGGGAATGTAAGGACAGTGCAGGTGGAGGTGAGGTGTATGTAGGTAGAGAGATAGGATAATACAGGATGGGGAATGTAAGGACAGTGCAGGTGGAGGTGAGGTGTATGTAGGTAGAGATAGGATAATACAGGATGGGGAATGTAAGGACAGAGCAGGTGGAGGTGAGGTGTATGTAGGTAGAGAGATAGGATAATACAGGATGGGGGAATGTAAGGACAGTGCAGGTGGAGGTGAGGTGTATGTAGGTAGAGATAGGATAATACAGGATGGGGAATGTAAGGACAGTGCAGGTGGAGGTGAGGTGTATGTAAGTAGAGATAGGATAATACAAGATGGGGAATGTAAGGACAGAGCAGGTGGAGGTGAGGTGTATGTAGGTAGAGATAGGATAATACAGGATGGGGAATGTAAGGACAGTGCAGGTGGAGGTGAGGTGTATGTAGGTAGAGATAGGATAATACAGGATGGGGAATGTAAGGACAGTGCAGGTGGAGGTGAGGTGTATGTAGGTAGAGATAGGATAATACAGGATGGGGAATGTAAGGACAGTGCAGGTGGAGGTGAGGTGTATGTAGGTAGAGAGATAGGATAATACAGGATGAGGAATATAAGGACAGTGCAGGTGGAGGTGAGGTGTATGTAGGTAGAGATAGGATAATACAGGATGGGGAATGTAAGGACAGTGCAGGTGGAGGTGAGGTGTATGTAGGTAGAGAGATAGGATAATACAGGATGGGGAATGTAAGGACAGTGCAGGTGGAGGTGAGGTGTATGTAGGTAGAGATAGGATAATACAGGATGGGGAATGTAAGGACAGAGCAGGTGGAGGTGAGGTGTATGTAGGTAGAGAGATAGGATAATACAGGATGGGGGAATGTAAGGACAGTGCAGGTGGAGGTGAGGTGTATGTAGGTAGAGATAGGATAATACAGGATGGGGAATGTAAGGACAGTGCAGGTGGAGGTGAGGTGTATGTAAGTAGAGATAGGATAATACAGGATGGGGAATGTAAGGACAGAGCAGGTGGAGGTGAGGTGTATGTAGGTAGAGATAGGATAATACAGGATGGGGAATGTAAGGACAGTGCAGGTGGAGGTGAGGTGTATGTAGGTAGAGATAGGATAATACAGGATGGGGAATGTAAGGACAGTGCAGGTGGAGGTGAGGTGTATGTAGGTAGAGATAGGATAATACAGGATGGGGAATGTAAGGACAGAGCAGGTGGAGGTGAGGTGTATGTAGGTAGAGAGATAGGATAATACAGGATGGGGGAATGTAAGGACAGTGCAGGTGGAGGTGAGGTGTATGTAGGTAGAGAGATAGGATAATACAGGATGGGGAATGTAAGGACAGTGCAGGTGGAGGTGAGGTGTATGTAGGTAGAGATAGGATAATACAGGATGGGGAATGTAAGGACAGTGCAGGTGGAGGTGAGGTGTATGTAGGTAGAGAGATAGGATAATACAGGATGGGGAATGTAAGGACAGTGCAGGTGGAGGTGAGGTGTATGTAGGTAGAGAGATAGGATAATACAGGATGGGGAATGTAAGGACAGTGCAGGTGGAGGTGAGGTGTATGTAGGTAGAGAGATAGGATAATACAGGATGGGGGGAATGTAAGGACAGTGCAGGTGGAGGTGAGGTGTATGTAGGTAGAGAGATAGGATAATACAGGATGGGGAATGTAAGGACAGTGCAGGTGGAGGTGAGGTGTATGTAGGTAGAGATAGGATAATACAGGATGGGGAATGTAAGGACAGTGCAGGTGGAGGTGAGGTGTATGTAGGTAGAGATAGGATAATACAGGATGGGGAATGTAAGGACAGTGCAGGTGGAGGTGAGGTGTATGTAGGTAGAGAGATAGGATAATACAGGATGGGGAATGTAAGGACAGTGCAGGGGGAGGTGAGGTGTATGTAGGTAGAGATAGGATAATACAGGATGGGGAATGTAAGGACAGTACAGGTGGAGGTGAGGTGTATGTAGGTAGAGATAGGATAATACAGGATGGGGAATGTAAGGACAGTGCAGGTGGAGGTGAGGTGTATGTAGGTAGAGAGATAGGATAATACAGGATGGGGAATGTAAGGACAGTGCAGGTGGAGGTGAGGTGTATGTAGGTAGAGAGATAGGATAATACAGGATGGGGAATGTAAGGACAGTGCAGGTGGAGGTGAGGTGTATGTAGGTAGAGAGATAGGATAATACAGGATGGGGAATGTAAGGACAGTACAGGTGGAGGTGAGGTGTATGTAGGTAGAGATAGGATAATACAGGATGGGGGAATGTAAGGACAGTGCAGGTGGAGGTGAGGTGTATGTAGGTAGAGATAGGATAATACAGGATGGGGAATGTAAGGACAGTGCAGGTCGAGGTGAGGTGTATGTAGGTAGAGATAGGATAATACAGGATGGGGAATGTAAGGACAGTGCAGGTGGAGGTGAGGTGTATGTAGGTAGAGATAGGATAATACAGGATGGGGAATGTAAGGACAGTGCAGGTGGAGGTGAGGTGTATGTAGGTAGACATAGGATAATACAGGATGGGGAATGTAAGGACAGTACAGGTGGAGGTGAGGTGTATGTAGGTAGAGAGATAGGATAATACAGGATGAGGAATGTAAGGACAGTGCAGGTGGAGGTGAGGTGTGGTGTATGTAGGTAGAGAGATAGGATAATACAGGATGGGGGAATGTAAGGACAGTGCAGGTGGAGGTGAGGTGTATGTAGGTAGAGATAGGAT
Source organism: Pseudophryne corroboree (assembly GCF_028390025.1). Taxonomy (NCBI): domain Eukaryota; kingdom Metazoa; phylum Chordata; class Amphibia; order Anura; family Myobatrachidae; genus Pseudophryne; species Pseudophryne corroboree. The sequence continues at coordinate 8,690,112 of NC_086449.1, forward strand.
AATACAGGATGAGGAATGTAAGGACAGTGCAGGTAGAGGTGAGGTGTATGTAGGTAGAGATAGGATAATACAGGATGGGGAATGTAAGGACAGTGCAGGTGGAGGTGAGGTGTATGTAGGTAGAGATAGGATAATACAGGATGGGGAATGTAAGGACAGTACAGGTGGAGGTGAGGTGTATGTAGGTAGAGATAGGATAATACAGGATGGGGAATGTAAGGACAGTGCAGGTGGAGGTGAGGTGTATGTAGGTAGAGATAGGATAATACAGGATGGGGAATGTAAGGACAGTACAGGTGGAGGTGAGGTGTATGTAGGTAGAGATAGGATAATACAGGATGGGGAATGTAAGGACAGTGCAGGTGGAGGTGAGGTGTATGTAGGTAGAGATAGGATAATACAGGATGGGGGAATGTAAGGACAGTACAGGTGGAGGTGAGGTGTATGTAGGTAGAGATAGGATAATACAGGATGAGGAATGTAAGGACAGTGCAGGTGGAGGTGAGGTGTATGTAGGTAGAGATAGGATAATACAGGATGGGGAATGTAAGGACAGTGCAGGTGGAGGTGAGGTGTATGTAGGTAGAGATAGGATAATACAGGATGGGGAATGTAAGGACAGTGCAGGTGGAGGTGAGGTGTATGTAGGTAGAGATAGGATAATACAGGATGAGGAATGTAAGGACAGTGCAGGTGGAGGTGAGGTGTATGTAGGTAGAGAGATAGGATAATACAGGATGGGGAATGTAAGGACAGTGCAGATGGAGGTGAGGTGTATGTAGGTAGAGATAGGATAATACAGGATGAGGAATGTAAGGACAGTGCAGGTGGAGGTGAGGTGTATGTAGGTAGAGATAGGATAATACAGGATGGGGGAATGTAAGGACAGTACAGGTGGAGGTGAGGTGTATGTAGGTAGAGAGATAGGATAATACAGGATGGGGAATGTAAGGACAGTGCAGGTGGAGGTGAGGTGTATGTAGGTAGAGATAGGATATACAGGATGGGGGAATGTAAGGACAGTGCAGGTGGAGGTGAGGTGTATGTAGGTAGAGAGATAGGATAATACAGGATGGGGAATGTAAGGACAGTGCAGGTGGAGGTGAGGTGTATGTAGGTAGAGAGATAGGATAATACAGGATGGGGAATGTAAGGACAGTGCAGGTGGAGGTGAGGTGTATGTAGGTAGAGATAGAATAATACAGGATGGGGAATGTAAGGACAGCGCAGGTGGAGGTGAGGTGTATGTAGGTAGAGATAGGATAATACAGGATGGGGAATGTAAGGACAGTGCAGGTGGAGGTGAGGTGTATGTAGGTAGAGATAGGATAATACAGGATGGGGAATGTAAGGACAGTGCAGGTGGAGGTGAGGTATGTAGGTAGAGAGATAGGATAATACAGGATGGGGAATGTAAGGACAGTGCAGGTGGAGGTGAGGTGTATGTAGGTAGACATAGGATAATACAGGATGAGGAATGTAAGGACAGTGCAGGTGGAGGTGAGGTGTATGTAGGTAGAGATAGGATAATACAGGATGGGGAATGTAAGGACAGTGCAGGTGGAGGTGAGGTGTATGTAGGTAGAGATAGGATAATACAGGATGGGGAATGTAAGGACAGTGCAGGTGGAGGTGAGGTGTATGTAGGTAGAGATAGGATAATACAGGATGGGGAATGTAAGGACAGTACAGGTGGAGGTGAGGTGTATGTAGGTAGAGATAGGATAATACAGGATGGGGAATGTAAGGACAGTACAGGTGGAGGTGAGGTGTATGTAGGTAGAGAGATAGGATAATACAGGATGGGGAATGTAAGGACAGTACAGGTGGAGGTGAGGTGTATGTAGGTAGAGAGATAGGATAATACAGGATGGGGAATGTAAGGACAGTGCAGGTGGAGGTGAGGTGTATGTAGGTAGAGAGATAGGATAATACAGGATGGGGAATGTAAGGACAGTGCAGGTGGAGGTGAGGTGTATGTAGGTAGACATAGGATAATACAGGATGGGGAATGTAAGGACAGTGCAGGTGGAGGTGAGGTGTATGTAGGTAGAGATAGGATAATACAGGATGGGGAATGTAAGGACAGTGCAGGTGGAGGTGAGATGTAGGTAGAGATAGGATAATACAGGATGGGGAATGTAAGGACAGTGCAGGTGGAGGTGAGGTGTATGTAGGTAGAGAGATAGGATAATACAGGATGGGGAATGTAAGGACAGTGCAGGTGGAGGTGAGGTGTATGTAGGTAGAGAGATAGGATAATACAGGATGGGGAATGTAAGGACAGTGCAGGTGGAGGTGAGGTGTATGTAGTTAGAGATAGGATAATACAGGATGGGGGAATGTAAGGACAGTGCAGGTGGAGGTGAGGTGTGGTGTATGTAGGTAGAGATAGGATAATACAGGATGGGGAATGTAAGGACAGTACAGGTGGAGGTGAGGTGTATGTAGGTAGAGATAGGATAATACAGGATGAGGAATGTAAGGACAGTGCAGGTGGAGGTGAGGTGTATGTAGGTAGAGAAAGGATAATACAGGATGAGGAATGTAAGGACAGTGCAGGTGGAGGTGAGGTGTATGTAGGTAGAGAGATAGGATAATACAGGATGGGGAATGTAAGGACAGTGCAGGTGGAGGTGGAGGTGTATGTAGGTAGAGAGATAGGATAATACAGGATGAGGAATGTAAGGACAGTGCAGGTGGAGGTGAGGTGTATGTAGGTAGAGAGATAGGATAATACAGGATGAGGAATGTAAGGACAGTGCAGGTGAGGTGTGGTGTATGTAGGTAGAGATAGGATAATACAGGATGAGGAATGTAAGGACAGTGCAGGTGGAGGTGAGGTGTATGTAGGTAGAGAGATAGGATAATACAGGATGGGGAATGTAAGGACAGTGCAGGTGGAGGTGAGGTGTATGTAGGTAGGTAGAGATAGGATAATACAGGATGAGGAATGTAAGGACAGTGCAGGTGGAGGTGAGGTGTATGTAGGTAGAGATAGGATAATACAGGATGGGGAATGTAAGGACAGTGCAGGTGGAGGTGAGGTGTATGTAGGTAGAGATAGGATAATACAGGATGAGGAATGTAAGGACAGTGCAGGTGGAGGTGAGGTGTATGTAGGTAGAGAGATAGGATAATACAGGATGGGGAATGTAAGGACAGTGCAGATGGAGGTGAGGTGTATGTAGGTAGAGATAGGATAATACAGGATGAGGAATGTAAGGACAGTGCAGGTGGAGGTGAGGTGTATGTAGGTAGAGATAGGATAATACAGGATGGGGAATGTAAGGACAGTGCAGGTGGAGGTGAGGTGTATGTAGGTAGAGATAGGATAATACAGGATGGGGAATGTAAGGACAGTACAGGTGGAGGTGAGGTGTATGTAGGTAGAGATAGGATAATACAGGATGAGGAATGTAAGGACAGTGCAGGTGGAGGTGAGGTGTATGTAGGTAGAGAGATAGGATAATACAGGATGGGGAATGTAAGGACAGTGCAGATGGAGGTGAGGTGTATGTAGGTAGAGATAGGATAATACAGGATGAGGAATGTAAGGACAGTGCAGGTGGAGGTGAGGTGTATGTAGGTAGAGATAGGATAATACAGGATGGGGAATGTAAGGACAGTGCAGGTGGAGGTGAGGTGTATGTAGGTAGAGATAGGATAATACAGGATGGGGAATGTAAGGACAGTACAGGTGGAGGTGAGGTGTATGTAGGTAGAGATAGGATAATACAGGATGGGGAATGTAAGGACAGTACAGGTGGAGGTGAGGTGTATGTAGGTAGAGATAGGATAATACAGGATGGGGAATGTAAGGACAGTGCAGGTGGAGGTGAGGTGTATGTAGGTAGAGAGATAGGATAATACAGGATGGGGAATTTAAGGACAGTACAGGTGGAGGTGAGGTGTATGTAGGTAGAGATAGGATAATACAAGATGGGGAATGTAAGGACAGTACAGGTGGAGGTGAGGTGTATGTAGGTAGAGATAGGATAATACAGGATGGGGAATGTAAGGACAGTACAGGTGGAGGTGAGGTGTATGTAGGTAGAGATAGGATAATACAGGATGGGGAATGTAAGGACAGTACAGGTGGAGGTGAGGTGTATGTAGGTAGAGATAGGATAATACAGGATGGGGAATGTAAGGACAGTGCAGGTGGAGGTGAGGTGTATGTAGGTAGAGAGATAGGATAATACAGGATGGGGAATGTAAGGACAGTACAGGTGGAGGTGAGGTGTATGTAGGTAGAGATAGGATAATACAGGATGGGGAATGTAAGGACAGTACAGGTGGAGGTGAGGTGTATGTAGGTAGAGATAGGATAATACAGGATGGGGAATGTAAGGACAGTGCAGGTGGAGGTGAGGTGTATGTAGGTAGAGATAGGATAATACAGGATGAGGAATGTAAGGACAGTGCAGGTGGAGGTGAGGTGTATGTAGGTAGAGAGATAGGATAATACAGGATGGGGAATGTAAGGACAGTGCAGGTGGAGGTGAGATGTATGTAGGTAGAGAGATAGGATAATACAGGATGGGGAATGTAAGGACAGTACAGGTGGAGGTGAGGTGTATGTAGGTAGAGAGATAGGATAATACAGGATGGGGAATGTAAGGACAGTGCAGGTGGAGGTGAGGTGTATGTAGGTAGAGAGAGAGGATAATACAGGATGGGGAATGTAAGGACAGTACAGGTGGAGGTGAGGTGTATGTAGGTAGAGAGATAGGATAATACAGGATGAGGAATATAAGGACAGTGCAGGTGGAGGTGAGGTGTATGTAGGTAGAGATAGGATAATACAGGATGGGGAATGTAAGGACAGTGCAGGTGGAGGTGAGGTGTATGTAGGTAGAGATAGGATAATACAGGATGGGGGAATGTAAGGACAGTGCAGGGGGAGGTGAGGTGTATGTAGGTAGAGAGATAGGATAATACAGGATGAGGAATGTAAGGACAGTGCAGGTGGAGGTGAGGTGTATGTAGGTAGAGAGATAGGATAATACAGGATGGGGGAATGTAAGGACAGTGCAGGTGGAGGTGAGGTGTATGTAGGTAGAGAGATAGGATAATACAGGATGGGGAATGTAAGGACAGTGCAGGTGGAGGTGAGGTGTATGTAGAGAGATAGGATAATACAGGATGAGGAATGTAAGGACAGTGCAGGTGAGGTGTATGTAGGTAGAGATAGGATAATACAGGATGGGGAATGTAAGGACAGTGCAGGTGGAGGTGAGGTGTATGTAGGTAGAGAGATAGGATAATACAGGATGGGGGAATGTAAGGACAGTGCAGGTGGAGGTGAGGTGTATGTAGGTAGAGAGATAGGATAATACAGGATGGGGAATGTAAGGACAGTGCAGGTGGAGGTGAGGTGTATGTAGGTAGAGATAGGATAATACAGGATGGGGAATGTAAGGACAGTGCAGGTGGAGGTGAGGTGTATGTAGGTAGAGAGATAGGATAATACAGGATGAGGAATGTAAGGACAGTGCAGGTGGAGGTGAGGTGTATGTAGGTAGAGATAGGATAATACAGGATGGGGGAATGTAAGGACAGTGCAGGTGGAGGTGAGGTGTATGTAGGTAGAGATAGGATAATACAGGATGAGGAATGTAAGGACAGTGCAGGTGGAGGTGAGGTGTATGTAGGTAGAGATAGGATAATACAGGATGGGGAATGTAAGGACAGTGCAGGTGGAGGTGAGGTGTATGTAAGTAGAGATAGGATAATACAGGATGGGGAATGTAAGGACAGTGCAGGTGGAGGTGAGGTGTATGTAGGTAGAGAGATAGGATAATACAGGATGGGGAATGTAAGGACAGTGCAGGTGGAGGTGAGGTGTATGTAGGTAGAGAGATAGGATAATACAGGATGGGGAATGTAAGGACAGTGCAGGTGGAGGTGAGGTGTATGTAGGTAGAGAGATAGGATAATACAGGATGGGGAATGTAAGGACAGTGCAGGTGGAGGTGAGGTGTATGTAGGTAGAGATAGGATAATACAGGATGGGGGAATGTAAGGACAGTGCAGGTGGAGGTGAGGTGTATGTAGGTAGAGATAGGATAATACAGGATGGGGAATGTAAGGACAGTGCAGGTGGAGGTGAGGTGTATGTAGGTAGAGAGATAGGATAATACAGGATGGGGAATGTAAGGACAGTGCAGGTGGAGGTGAGGTGTATGTAGGTAGAGATAGGATATACAGGATGGGGGAATGTAAGGACAGTGCAGGTGGAGGTGAGGTGTATGTAGGTAGAGAGATAGGATAATACAGGATGGGGAATGTAAGGACAGTGCAGGTGGAGGTGAGGTGTATGTAGGTAGAGAGATAGGATAATACAGGATGGGGAATGTAAGGACAGTGCAGGTGGAGGTGAGGTGTATGTAGGTAGACATAGGATAATACAGGATGGGGAATGTAAGGACAGTGCAGGTGGAGGTGAGGTGTATGTAGGTAGACATAGGATAATACAGGATGGGGAATGTAAGGACAGTGCAGGTGGAGGTGAGGTGTATGTAGGTAGACATAGGATAATACAGGATGGGGAATGTAAGGACAGTGCAGGTGGAGGTGAGGTGTATGTAGGTAGACATAGGATAATACAGGATGGGGAATGTAAGGACAGTGCAGGTGGAGGTGAGGTGTATGTAGGTAGAGAGATAGGATAATACAGGATGAGGAATGTAAGGACAGTGCAGGTGGAGGTGAGGTGTATGTAGGTAGAGATAGGATAATACAGGATGAGGAATGTAAGGACAGTGCAGGTGGAGGTGAGGTGTATGTAGGTAGAGAGATAGGATAATACAGGATGAGGAATGTAAGGACAGTGCAGGTGGAGGTGAGGTGTATGTAGGTAGAGATAGGATAATACAGGATGGGGAATGTAAGGACAGTGCAGGTGGAGGTGAGGTGTATGTAGGTAGAGATAGGATAATACAGGATGGGGAATGTAAGGACAGTGCAGGTGGAGGTGAGGTGTATGTAGGTAGAGATAGGATAATACAGGATGGGGAATGTAAGGACAGTGCAGGTGGAGGTGAGGTGTATGTAGGTAGAGATAGGATAATACAGGATGGGGAATGTAAGGACAGTGCAGGTGGAGGTGAGGTGTATGTAGGTAGAGATAGGATAATACAGGATGGAGGAATGTAAGGACAGTGCAGGTGGAGGTGAGGTGTATGTAGGTAGAGATAGGATAATACAGGATGGGGAATGTAAGGACAGTGCAGGTGGAGGTGAGGTGTATGTAGGTAGAGATAGGATAATACAGGATGGGGAATGTAAGGACAGTGCAGGTGGAGGTGAGGTGTATGTAGGTAGAGAGATAGGATAATACAGGATGGGGAATGTAAGGACAGTGCAGGTGGAGGTGAGGTGTATGTAGGTAGAGAGATAGGATAATACAGGATGGGGAATGTAAGGACAGTGCAGGTGGAGGTGAGGTGTATGTAGGTAGAGAGATAGGATAATACAGGATGGGGAATGTAAGGACAGTGCAGGTGGAGGTGAGGTGTATGTAGGTAGAGATAGGATAATACAGGATGGGGAATGTAAGGACAGTGCAGGTGGAGGTGAGGTGTATGTAGGTAGAGAGATAGGATAATACAGGATGGGGAATGTAAGGACAGTGCAGGTGGAGGTGAGGTGTATGTAGGTAGAGAGATAGGATAATACAGGATGGGGAATGTAAGGACAGTGCAGGTGGAGGTGAGGTGTATGTAGGTAGAGATAGGATAATACAGGATGGGGAATGTAAGGACAGTGCAGGTGGAGGTGAGGTGTATGTAGGTAGAGAGATAGGATAATACAGGATGGGGAATGTAAGGACAGTGCAGGTGGAGGTGAGGTGTATGTAGGTAGAGAGATAGGATAATACAGGATGGGGAATGTAAGGACAGTGCAGGTGGAGGTGAGGTGTATGTAGGTAGACATAGGATAATACAGGATGGGGAATGTAAGGACAGTGCAGGTGGAGGTGAGGTGTATGTAGGTAGAGAGATAGGATAATACAGGATGGGGAATGTAAGGACAGTGCAGGTGGAGGTGAGGTGTATGTAGGTAGAGCATAGGATAATACAGGATGGGGAATGTAAGGACAGTGCAGGTGGAGGTGAGGTGTATGTAGGTAGAGATAGGATAATACAGGATGGGGAATGTAAGGACAGTGCAGGTGGAGGTGAGGTGTATGTAGGTAGAGAGATAGGATAATACAGGATGGGGAATGTAAGGACAGTGCAGGTGGAGGTGAGGTGTATGTAGGTAGAGAGATAGGATAATACAGGATGGGGAATGTAAGGACAGTGCAGGTGGAGGTGAGGTGTATGTAGGTAGAGAGATAGGATAATACAGGATGGGGAATGTAAGGACAGTGCAGGTGGAGGTGAGGTGTATGTAGGTAGAGAGATAGGATAATACAGGATGGGGAATGTAAGGACAGTGCAGGTGGAGGTGAGGTGTATGTAGGTAGGTAGAGATAGGATAATACAGGATGGGGAATGTA
>NC_086449.1:10623820-10626320 GCF_028390025.1 Pseudophryne corroboree
TATCTATCTATCTATCTATCTATCTATCTATCTATCTATCTCATATCTATCTATCTAATCTCATATCTATCTATCTATCTATCTATCTATCTCATATCTATCTATCTATCTATCTATCTATCTATCTATCTATCTATTTATCTATCTATCTATCTATCTATCTATCTTATCTTCTATCTATCTATCTATCTATCTATCTATCTATCTCATATCTATCTATCTATCTATCTATCTATCTATCTATCTATCTTATCTCATATCTATCTATCTCATATCTATCTATCTATCTATCTATCTATCTATCTATCTCATATCTATCTATCTTATCTTCTATCTATCTATCTGTCTGTCTAAATTATCGCATATCTATCTATCTATCTATCTCATATCTCTCTATCTATCTCATATATATCTATCTAATCTCATATCTATCTATCTATCTATCTATCTCATATCTATCTATCTATCTATCTATCTCATATCTATCTATCTTATCTTCTATCTATCTATCTATCTATCTGTCTGTCTATCTTATCGCATATCTATCTATCTATCTATCTATCTCTCTATCTATCTCATATCTCTCTATCTATCTCATATCTATCTATCTATCTAATCTCATATCTATCTATCTATCTATCTATCTATCTATCAATCAATCTATCTATCTCATATCTATCTATCTATCTATCTATCTATCTGTCTGTCTGTCTGTCTATCTTATCTCATATCTATCTATCTCATATCTATCTATCTATCTATCTATCTATCTATCTATCTATCTATCTAATCTCATATCTATCTATCTATCTATCTATCTATCTATCTATCTATCTATCGATCTATCGATCTTATCTCATATCTATCTATCTCATATCTATCTATCTGTCTATCTATCTATCTCATATCTATCTATCTTATCTTCTATCTATCTATCTATCTTATTGCATATCTTCTATCTATCTATCTATCTATCTATCTATCTATCTATCTATCTATCTCATATATATCTCATATCTATCTATCTAATCTCATATCTATCTATCTCATATCTATCTATCTATCTATCTATCTATCTATCTATCTATCTATCTATCTATCTATCTATCTTATCTTATATCTATCTATCTATCTATCTATCTATCTATCTGTCTATCTTATCTCATATCTATCTATCTATCTATCTATCTCATATCTATCTATCTATCTATCTATCTATCTATCTATCTGATCTCATATCTATCTATCTATCTATCTATCTCATATCTATCGATCTTATCTCATATCTATCTATCTCATATCTATCTATCTGTCTATCTATCTATCTCATATCTATCTATCTTATCTTCTATCTATCTATCTATCTATCTATCTATCTATCTATCTGTCTATCTTATCGCATATCTATCTATCTATCTATCTATCTATCTATCTATCTATCTATCTATCTCATATCTATCTCATATCTATCTATCTAATCTCATATCTATCTATCTATCTATCTCATATCTATCTATCTATCTATCTATCTATCTATCTTATCTTATATCTATCTATCTATCTACCTATCTATCTATCTGTCTATCTTATCTCATATCTATCTATCTATCTATCTATCTCATATCTATCTATCTATCTATCTATCTATCTTATCTCATATCTATCTATCTCATATCTATCTATCTATCTATCTATCTATCTATCTATCTATCTCATATCTATCTATCTTATCTTCTATCTAACTATCTATCTGTCTGTCTAAATTATCGCATATCTATCTATCTATCTCATATCTCTCTATCTATCTCATATATATCTATCTAATCTCATATCTATCTATCTATCTATCTATCTATCTATCTATCTCATATCTATCTATCTATCTATCTATCTCATATCTATCTATCTTATCTTCTATCTATCTATCTATCTATCTATCTGTCTGTCTATCTTATCGCATATCTATCTATCTATCTATCTATCTATCTATCTATCTATCTATCTCTCTATCTATCTCATATCTCTCTATCTATCTCATATCTATCTATCTATCTAATCTCATATCTATCTATCTATCTATCTATCTATCTATCTATCAATCAATCTATCTATCTCATATCTATCTATCTATCTATCTATCTATCTATCTATCTATCTATCTATCTGTCTGTCTGTCTATCTTATCTCATATCTATCTATCTCATATCTATCTATCTATCTAATCTCATATCTATCTATCTATCTATCTATCGATCTTATCTCATATCTATCTATCTCATATCTATCTATCTGTCTATCTATCTATCTCATATCTATCTATCTTATCTTCTATCTATCTATCTATCTATCTATCTATCTATCTGTCTATCTTATTGCATATCTATCTATCTATCTATCTATCTATCTATCTATCTATCTATCTATCTATCTATCTCATATCTATCTCATATCTATCTATCTAATCTCATATCTATCTATCTATATATCTCATATCTATCTA